>NC_056666.1:22920394-23221710 GCF_018350195.1 Panthera tigris
CCACTTCAAAAAAATAAAAATAAATAAATAAAAAACCCCAAACCAAGGAGATCTCCTTAAACTTTGGCTCATGTGGGGAGGCTGAAGACCACCTGGAATTGGAACCAAGCTGTTTATTCTCTTAACTGTACGTAGACCCTCTTTTGATCAGCATAGATGTCTTAGACTCACGGGCAAGATCCCAGGAACTACTCCAGTTATCGCCAGTTTCTGGATTGTATTTTAGAAAGGAAGTAGGGGGAGCTTGGGAAGGAGGTTGGGGAGGTGTGGCTTGAGGCCTGGAGTTCTCTCATGGGAGGGAGGAGACTGAGAAAGAAAAAGAGATTGGACACTGGTGTACCTAGAGCAATACCTCCCAAGGTGTGTTTTGTGTCGCTTGTCTTTATATTTGAAAAAGATGAGGTTGTAATTCATTAGGCTGGAGAAATAATGAGATAAGTAAAGTTAAACACACTTCTATCTTGTGGAACTTCTCAGAGCTTGCAATATGCCAACACGTACTGTCAATATTCAAGAAGACTTTAGCAAAATGAAGTGTTTCCCTAACTTTTTTGACCATGGAAACCTTAGCAGGGGTGTTTTAGAAAAGGTTTTTAAAATTACACTACCATGAAATATTTAAATTCATGCTTTAAAATTGTTTTTTGAAGATTTATTTATTTTTGAGAGACAGAGAGAGACAGAGCGCAAGCAGGGGAGGGGAGGAGAGACGGGGAGACACAGAATCTGAAGCAGGCTCCAGGCTCGGAGCTGTCAGCACAGAGCCTGACTGGGGGCTCAAACCCACAATCCACGAGATCATGACCTGAGCTGAAGTTGGAAGCACAACCGACTGAGTCACCCAGGTGCCCCAAATTGATACGTTTAATATTATCTCTCAGTAAGAGGTTTTATGTGGTCTTAAAGATACACTGAAAGAACTAAGTATTTCAATACAGCATTGTTTTCAAACTATTTATTGCTATGTTTTTCTTTTTTAAAATATGCAATAAAAACTTAAATAGACACGGCTGAGGCCTTTCGCAAGGTCGCCTCTCTGTACTGCCTTTCAAGTTGACACGAAACTCTGCATAGTCCTACAAGACAAGGAACTTACCCCACCCCCATTCATGCCTTCTTTCTTCCCCCCAGCTTGTGAACAAGACCAACTTTCTGAGTAGCGAAAAGAGAACGCCGTCTCACCGCATCAATTCCCTTTGGTCTCTCTTAACGATAGTGTGGTGGGTTTCAAAGACAATTGTTTTTGACATTGCCAGCATAGAGACTATCCAGATGAACCAGTAAGCGAAGTTGGCATGGGATATAGCGAGTTACGCTGGGTGTGGGCATGCTGGGCTCTTGGTATTTCCGAGGAGGTCTCTATCGTATCCAGGACAATGGACATCTACTGCAGCACTCACATTAATAGTCCTGTGGTTTGTACTTGAAGGCACTGAGTTCTTTTTGTTTTCTCACTAGGAATCTCTTTACTATACTCACTGCCTCAGCTGTACCTGTAGGATTCATGGCAAGCTGAATGTGATTCCCAGAGGGTGTGACTCTTCCCGTGTCCCTTGGCATGGCGCAGGTGGCAGGACGAGCCCCAAACAGGGCTGTAGCAAGTCCACAGGGCTGTTTCTGGGTCTGTAGCCAGGTACATGGCTGTTGAGTCCGCCATGTGGGTGTCGGCCTGCTTTCTCCAAATGGTCTTGGGCTCCACCAGGGGCTTCAGAACCTCCAGCCTGGATCCAGAGCTTCCACAGAGGCGTTTGTATCCCAGGATATCTGCCAAATTATTGTCGTTGTGCGGGTTATGAGCAAGAGACCTCCCAGTCTGCCATCTTGCTGACCTGTAACTTTTCAAAAAGAATATTCAAATACATTTTTCCATTTCAAATTTAGTATGTGCAAGTAATTTTAAATCAAAACATTTGGAAGAATAGAAGTAAAACATGAAGGCATTTTAAACGTGTTCTGGGGTCTTCCAATTTGTGACTCTAGAAAGTATCTGACATAGTTGTGGCTAAACGCTTGCTCTGTATTTCTACACTTCACTTCTCTGTTTTACACTCGAAGCAAAATAAACACATAACACAAGTATTTTTCCATGGTCTAACAAATGCTGTGTAAACATCACTCGAAACGGCAATGCCAACATTTATTTAGCCATTCTCCAATATGTTTTTATCACTTCCAAATTTTGATTTCATAAGTATATACAAATAAATATGTTTGTAATAAAACATTTATATGCACTTTAACCATTTCTGGAGGATAAATTCTCCAGAAATGGAGTTTCTAAGTTAGAAGGTATAAATATTTTAAGGCTCTTGACATATATTGCTAAATTTAGCTTCCAATATTAATGTCTCTCTTCGATGGAAAATTACAGTAAGCTTTATACAATTTTTAACTGAAATTGAGTAAAATTTTACTGCAAAAACGCTTTGAGGTTTGAGGAAAAGGGTGTTAGTTAACATATGTTAGAAGCTTAGCGATGAGAACTAATGAGAAAAGTCAGTTTGAATTTGTGATTAATTTTTAACTAAAGATTACTTTAAAACAAGGTGCTTTTATTGTCATAGTCCATAAAGTAATACCTAGACTAATGAAAAGTTTATGGTGCTCTGTTTCAGGCTTTTGGCTCCCAGTCAGGCAAAGTCAGCTTTAAAATCATACCTCACCACCTACCGGCTGACCTTGGGCAAGTTTCTTAACTTCTTTGCCTTAGTTTCTGCATCTGTTCATTGAAGATAATGTTAGTTCCTACTTCTTAACGTCATTGTGAAGCTTGGATAAAATAAGGTATTCAAAGTACTGAGTACCTCAGGAGTGCCTAGGACATTTCATCTATTATCAAAATAGAATAATTTTAAATGGAATTTCTAGTCAGTGGAACTTCTACATTAATAAATGGATCAGTTGAAGAGTTTTGAATTAATAAACCTACAATCTATAAAAGTTTCTTCATGTAAATGAGCTAACATTTTCCTTCAAAACTGTGTTATCAATTTGTTCTACATATGTATTGTGTGTGTGTGCGTGTGTGTGTGTGTGTGTAAAGCAAAAATAACCTACAGGAAAAGCTTCTGTTTAATGAGCACCAAGAATGATGGATTCTTAATTAAGAAGCCTATTTTTTATATTTTTAAATTTTACATTAGAAAGAAAACGATTAGCTTGATTTAATGATTTTAATCTTTGGAATATGAAGGATAACAGTAAAAGTGAACTTCAAAGTGTATTAATATACTTCGAATAAGCTTTTCTCAAACATAAATGCATCACTAATCTCAATATCTATAGTTTATATCTAAAGAATAAGTATAAATGGACCAAATTAAAAAATCATTTAGGGATGCCTGACTGGCTCAGTCAGTAGAGCATGTGATCTCAGGGTTGTGAGCTCAAGCCCCATGTTGGGCATGGAGCCTACTTAATTTAAAAAAAAAAATCTTCACCATTTTTCACAGTGTTTCTGTAAGGAACAACTGGGAAGGTCTCATAGTGAAAAGTTGTCCCTTGGTGCAGAAGTGGGCATTTGCATTTAGTACTTGGGTGAAGCAGAACTCTGTTTTTGTAGGCCGTTTGAGATGCTATTCAGTTACTGCGGCCAGTGGCTTTCTTGGTTTGGTCCTCACTTTACCCCAAATTCTCCACTATTTCTTGGCTCAGCCAAACGACCAGGAGCCTCTTAAACTTGAAGATCAGGCCAACATGGACATTATCAGACTTTGTTCCTGGCTGGAGAAATAACCTTCAGGTTCTCTTCGGTTCATACGAAACACAGAAATGCCAACCAGTCCTCAAAGTCACAAAGGTGAAACATTTTAACACACCTTTAACTTAGGGCCATTCCAAGGAATTGGAGATCAGAAGAATCTAGTTTGTATGCTAAAGGCCAAATGCTTACCTGAGAAATAATTTCCTTCTCAACCTAGGATTAACATCACTGGCCTTTCAAGCCCAGATTCCTCAGTGCGTTCTGCACATTTGGCCACAAAATATACACCCAGGTCACCTTTTACAGAGAATACAGGAAGGAGAGATAAGTGAGTCAGGCTTTTCTGACCGTCTGGGGATTCTGCCAAATCTTAAGTGGTGTAGACAGTCTTCAATGTGATAAATGTCACACCTGAACTCTGTACTCATTACCTTTTCACCTTGACAGCCACGTCGTGTTACCTTGTATGTTATGACTTGTTTGTTATCTGGGACCTTTTTGCCTTCTTTTTCACTATTTTTTTTTAAGTCTTAAAAGTAATCTGTGTTTTTAAGTTCTTGATTTAGGCACATATCCTGGGTCTGGTGCAGTGTTCTAATAACGGGATTGCATTTTTTTTAATGTTTATTTATCTTTGAGGCAGGGGGTGAGGGTAGAGAGACGGGGAGACACAGAAATTGAAGCAGGCTCCAGGCTCTGAACTGTCAACACAGAGTCCGATGAGGGGCTCGAACTCAGGAACTGTGAGATCATGACCTCAGCCAGAGTCAGACGCTTAACCGACTGAGCCACCCAGGTGCCCCTGGATTGCATTGTTTTTAAAAATAGTAGACTCTTAAAAATGATAAATGTTGAGAATTGGTACAGAAGTTGTCATTTGGGCATTTATTTAGAAACCCTCTTTGTATTAATACAGAAAACCTAAAACATAGGTTTTCAATGATTTCTCCCATTCTTAGAGAGATGGGACATTTTTGGAAAAGTTTCTCCAAATCTTCTTCCACATTTTCTCCTTCTTATATATATATAAAAAAGGGAAACTCTGGCTTTACAATCAGACTACGAAGAGCGATGTACAACAGAGTAGCAAAATTTCTCAAAAGCCAGGTTACTTTCGTGTAATGAGAAAACCAGAAAGGAGATGGTAGAAGTAATTATCTAAACTCATTCAATGAACTTTGAAAACTAATGGCGAATGCAGGAAAGATGTTCCTTCTCCACCTGTCAGAAAGCTCTAGGCAACTCCACTGCAGTGAGATTCCTTAGGTTTGAAGGCCTAAAAGACCACCAGTGGCAGTGCCCTGGTGGGTCAATTCTCATGCATTTTATCTGGACTTAGACCAGGGTTTCTCAATGTTAGCAATATTGACATTGAGGAGGAATCAGTCTTCGTCGTGTAGGATGTAGCAGTCCCAGTTGTGGTAGTTAAAAATATTTCCAGAGAGTAACAAACACCCCTCCCAGCAGGTGGGAGCCCAATTGTTCCCAGTGAGGAATCAATGTCCTAGAAGAACTGCTCTTATACTGGCCTCAACTGTCTCCTACTCTATTTTGAAGAGGTAAAGGAAAATGGGTAGCCAATAGCCAACAGACCCATGGATGTTAATAGCCCTCTTGGCTGTGGCATAATGTGAGAAAAGTTTGAGGGAGAGTTTTTTCTCTTTCATGCTTCCTGGAATAGAGAAACATAACCAGACATCAAGAAAACACTGACTATGTCTCCAACACAGAGAAACACATCAAAGTTTGGGCCAAAAAGCAAAACCAAAACTTGGTTTCTACAATTTTTCTCATTGACTCGATCAGTTTTCATTTTCTCCTAGTCCTTCAAAATAGGAATTTGAGTTTATAATATTAATAGAGCCCTAAGGTTCATTAAGATGCTTTCCACTTGAGGGGCACCTGGGTGGCTCAGTTGGTTAAGCATCCAACTTCGGCTCAGGTCATGATCTCGCAGTTTGTGCTTCTTAAACTCTGTCTCTCTCTCTCTGTCTCTGTCTCTCAAAAATAAACATTAAAAGAGTTTAAAAAAATTCTTTCCATTTAATATAAAGAAAGATGAGTCTCAGGGGGAGGATGACCCATACACTCAAGACTGTCCAAAGTATTAATGTTTTTAAGCTTATTTATTTATTTTTGAGAAAGAGAGAACAAGAAAGCCTGCATGCACAAGCAGGAGAGGGGCAGAAGGAGAGGGAGAGAGAGAATCCCAAGCAGGCTCCACACCACCAGCGCAGAGCCCAACGCGGGACTCGATCTCACGAACCTCGGGATCACAGCCTGAGCAGAAATCAGGAGTCAGATGCTTAACTAACTGAGCCACCCAGGTGCCCCCAAAGTACTAATATTTTAACTTTTTAAAATTCATGTATTTATTTTGAGAGAGAGCAAGCAGAGTAGGGGAAGAGAGAGAGGGAGAGAGAGAATCCTAAGTAGGCTCTGGGCTGTCAGTGCAGAGCCCAATGCGGGGCTCAAACTCATGAACTGCAAGATCATGACCTGAGCCAAAACCAAGAGCCAGAGGCTTAACCAACTGAGCCACCAGACACTCCCAAAGTACTAATACTTTGAATTCGCAAGGCTTACAGCAGAATCTGGAAGTGATCTTCTTTTCTTACCCCTGTCTTTAATATAGAGCTGTGCAGGCTATGCTGAACAAGCCCCTGCATGGGTGAGCCCACCTGTTCTCACAGGCAAACCTGGAATCAGGAGTCACAGCTCTGAAGCCTTGCCCTGCCTCTGCCAATTTACGTTGACTTTGGGACTCATGAGCCCAAGACTCCGTTCCTCCCAGTGAAAAATGAGAATTACCATGATTTACTGATGGGATTCTTGTTATGATTACATTAGCATCGTGATCACTGTCATTCATGTTACTCTCATTTTCCTCCCTCCCTTTCCTTTCCCTCTGCTGTGTCTATTCCTTGTACACGCCCAGGCTCTTTGGAGCCATAGCCCTCGCATACTTGCTTAGCCCCAATGCTGAGTCCCAGCACTACGGAAAGATCACCACCACCTTGCAGGTTTGTAGAAAACCAAGTTCACATGTTTCCAAAAAATTAAAAGAGTGGTCTTTCAATTTATCACTACTTGAAGTGGTTTCATTAAATTGCCAAGTGCTTAGATGTCTACGCATATAAACAATTAAGTACTCTGTGAAATTAATCTAGGATGGGGCAGGTTCCTGACAGGTGGTCAGGATACTTTCACCGAGAGGTGCTCAGACCCGTCTAGATAAGTTCTAATTATTGCTACTGCCCTACCTTGTACATTTTGGGTTTTCTTCTGGAACAACCCTTCTTCCTCATTAACTAATGAATCTTCCTCATCTTCTTCCTCCTTCACTAATGAGCTGCGTGCCCACTGGCAAGTCATGGACGTATACGTTTGCTGCATTTAATGGCTTTATATGTGAACATATCAGATACAAAACAAAGAAACTAATTCCTCAGCCACCCGACCATCTGAAACCTAGTCTCCTTTCTTGCATTTAGTGGGAATTGTATCAACTGGAAGGTGCCCGAACTCCTAGTGATCGGAACCTTCAGATAAACGGTTTACAGAATACATGCAGATTCACTGTTCTTTCTCTAGAATAAGTTTCAAACACACTCCCGAGGGAGTATGAATGAAACCACCCCCCCCCCAGGGATGTCTAGAAAATAGCAAAAGAAACTTGAACGTGTCTTTTATGCAATTTGCATGTATGTCACCCTTGTAATTGGAGAAGAAAAATGAAATATGTGCAAACATAACCAATGATATTGCAATGAGACCGTAAGGGTGACACACAGTAGCTGCAGTTGTAGTGAGCATCGCATAATGTATGGAGACATCGAATCACTGTGTTGTACACCTGAAACTAACGTAACGTTGTGTGTGAACTATATTCAAATAAAAACATTTTTAAAAAAATAAAGTATGTGAAAAGACCTTAACAGTAACGCGGCTAATCAAGGAAAGACCCCATTACATGAAGTGTGTGCAACGTTCTCACTGAATTTGAAAGCAGTGCTCTGGGACCATAACACCCCTTCCTGATCCCATGCCTGCCGCCTCCCCCCAATCCCCTGGCCGGTTTCCTTTCATCCTTTCTCCCAGTGTTCTAGGGCTTTTCTAGACACCCAAAACATCTTCCTCTGAGTCACTTTCCAGTGTCAATCGAGCAGCCCGTGCTGCCAGCCCGGTTCCCGAATGCCTTTTCCATTCTGCAATCTCGCTCTGTTAGAACGTGCCACTCTGCATCCTTAGGCATTGAAGTCAATGGAATATGGTACGGGAAGAATGCTCGAGATGAAGTGAAAGCTTTGTAAGATGTCCTTCAGTTAGCCTCCTTCAGTTGCTCGAATATATACCTTTATTTATGGACATCCACACTCTCGTATCAACACTTCCAGAACCAACCATTAATGGTGGGATCTTGGACAATTACCTAACCATCTATCTATGCCTCAGTTTCCCTGTTGGTAAGAGAGGGTGATAATCAAACTTACATCATAAGGTTTTTATGAAGGCTAAGTGAGTTTATTTAAGTCAAGCACTTAGAACAATACAGATGCTGTAACTACTGTAGATGTTTGATATTATTACTGTCACGGAGAAGAAAATGTGGCAATGTCTCTGTTTATCATATTATTGGCTATTTGTGGCTTCGAAAAGTTATATAACAATTCAGTTATTTTTTATTTAATTTAGTAAACAGATTTAGTCCCCACTATGAGCAAGACCCACTGCTTTGCTCATCATAACAGACCACAAGATTGTATTTTTTAAAATTATTTTAATGTTTATCTTTGAGAGAGAGAGATCACAGGAGCAGGGGAGGGGCAGAGAGAGAGGATCCAAAGCAGGGTCCATGCTAATAGCAGCGAGCCCTGCATGGGGCTTGAGCTCACCAACTGTGAAATCATGACCTGACCCGAAGCCGGAGGCATAACCCACTAAGCCACCCAGACGCCCCAAGATCACAAGATTTTAGACTCCATGAGTACCAGGTTCAATTTCTGCCTCCACAAATTCAGAGCTTCAGAGCCTTCTTTTTCTGTAGTATGTGCATGTGTGAGCATGTGTGTGTGCTCACACACACTGAGAGAGTGGCAGAGATGGATCCAGCTGGTCCAGACTGTCCTTTCTTCTGTCATTACTCTACATAATGAAACCGTGTGATTTCTTTCAGCACACGCAGCTGGCACCGCCTGGCCTGCTTTTAATGGATGCCATGCCCAGAAATGATGAAAAGCTTTGGCTCTCACAAATGAGAATGTCCCCCCAAATGAGCTGAATACTCACGATGGAGGTAGGGCAGGAAAGCTGACAAACTGTATTTTTTTTTCTCATTCAGTTAAGCCCTAGTATTTCTCATTGCATGATTCTTTGCTTAATTCAATATTTATATCCTTGAATAGAAATTCTACAAGAGACTTTCCAGTAGTCTCACCATGATCCTGACCTTTCTTTATGCCCTTACTTGGACAGTGGTGACACCTATATGTATATATGTGTGTAAAAAGTATAGATATATATTTATTTTGACCAAATGGTTTTGGCCTAACACACCCAACACTGAAAGAAATTGGTCATCTTCGGGGTGCCTGGGTGGCTCAGTCAGTTAGGTGTCCAACTCTCGATTTCAGCTCAGGTCATGATCTCACCGTTTGTGGGTTCGAGCTCCATATCAGGCTCTGCACTGACAGCTCAGAGCCTGGAGCCTGCTGCAGATTCTGTATCTTTCTCTCTCTCTCTCTCTCTCTCTCTCTCTTCCCCTCCCCCACTTACCCTCTCCCTCTCTCTCTCTAAAAATAAATAAGCATTAAAAAAAATTTTTTAAGAAGTTACTCATCTTAAAAATAAAAGGAAATGTAGTAACGCAATGCATAATTTTTAAAGAATATTTTAACAGATTTCCACAGTCTAGGCTTCTGGTGTTTCTGGTTATCAACAAAATCATCATTGGGACACCAAAGGACTGGAAAATAATGGTAGGAAATGTCATTACCTGGTAGATTTTTTAAAAGCCTATCAGCAAGTAAGATGTTGCGCTGTACCATTGTTTCTTCCTTCTGATCCCGATACAGGAAGTGAGGTTTCCCTAGGCCCAAGAGGAAGAATTCTGTTTGCTTTCTCCCTAACAACAATCTTTTCCAGGGCTGATGAACAAGGCAAAAAAAAAAAAAAAATGTAAGCCTAGTCATGCTGAGGCACTCCTGCCCACGAGGTATGAGATGACACCAATTTAGTGTCTTGCAAGGCAAACTTAGCAAGAAGGAAAGGCTTCTAGGTCTTTCAGCAATCTCCTCTTACAGGTGTTGACACGCCCTCACTCACAAGCAGCCACTGTCCTTCACAATATCCTTTGCTGTCCAAGCTCCCCCAGGGTCCTGCCCCCTAAACCTGCCTTGACAATATTACTGCATGCCCATGGCTTTTTTTTCGGTCCCTCCGCTGCCCCTACTTCCTTACGTGCCCTCTGAGTCCTTCCATTGGGGCCTTTCTACCTGTTTGGATAATCTAATTCCAGAGGACCTGATAAGACTTTTCCAGTACTGTAGCATGTCGATGAAGGCAGGCAGGATGTCTGGAAACCCATAGTATCTACCTAGGAATTCTGTATCTTACTCTGGGTTGACCTGCACATAGGAACTGCTGTCTATGGAGGCCCCAAAGTTGGATCATATAGAAGTACTCACTCTCTACTCTCCCAACCCTTGTATTTTGGCTTCTTTATAAGCAGCAAGATGATGCTGCCAAACCTTGGGTAAGTTCATGCTGCCCCTTTAGTTATGAAGACTCACTATTTTAGAGTCCATACGCCATGTTTGCTGAGGATGGGGGGTTACAGGCTTAAGATACTATGAACATGCTTTATGACTCCTCTTCTTCATGTTCTATCACAGAACTACAGAATCCACACCCCTCTTTCTGTGAGTGAGCTCTGAAAACAGTTCACACACACACCCACAAAAGAAAGATAAAATGAAAAGGAGACCATGATGCACACTTTTTTAAAAGTTTTTCTTTAATGTTTATTTATTTTGAGAGAGAGAGAGAGAGTCAGAGAGAGAGGGAGAAAGAGAATCCCAAGCAAGCTCTGTGCTGTAAGCACAAAGCCTGATGTGGAGCTCGAACTCACAAACTGTGAGATCATGACCTGAGCTGAAACCAAGAGTCAGTTTGACTGAAGCCACCCAGGCACCCCATGATGCAAACTTTTCTAACAAATGCTGTAAGTTCTAGTTTTGGTGTTTTCTTTCTTTCTTTCTTCCCTTCTTTCTTTCTTTCTTTCCTTCTTTTTTTTTTTTTTTTTTTTTTTTGGCTATAACAGGATTGTAGTATATAATTTTTAAAGGGAAAAATTGATAGAGGCCAATGAATTTGAAGAAAAAGATGGCAAGGGCCTTTTGTTTGCAAAATACAAATAAGAACCCTTTTGAAAACTGTGGCTTAAGTGATGTCAGTTGTCACAAAGCCCCTGGAACTGATGAATTTTATCATGCAGAATGACATTTTAGGCCATTATTGAAATTTATCCTTTCTTATCATGAACATTCTTAGATCATTCCCCAAGGAGTTCTAAAATTTTTCTAAGGAACTTTTGCATCATGCTAAAGTAGCATTTGCTAAACTTAATTGCCTCAGGAAAAAAAATCCACTCTTTTATATCGTTTTGCATAGCAACATCCCAAACACAGCAAACATGATGATGCATGGAAAATAGAAAGAGTCTGGTAGAAATACAGCTATGGAGGGACTGGTCATGGGTTCCCAGAAATCACTTGAGGACTATGTTTCTGCTCTCACACGACAGCTGCCAGGGGCCAGTCTCATCCATAGTTCTTATTTCCCGAAGCTCTTCCTCAGCAGTTCTTACAAACAAAGCTTTATGTTATTCTGAAATCAGGTGAAAAGGAAAAAAAAAAATCAATGTTTATTGAAGGGGTAAAAAATCTTTCAGGATGATGTGTACTCCCATAAGGATGGGCTGCATATTTTAGAAGTATAGTAAGTATGCGTTGCTCTGAAACAGTTACCATAGGAACAAAACTTTTTCCCTATTAGATGGAAGAGTAGTCACTGTAGTAAATTTCCACACAAATGTCTGAGCTACATCAGTTGAGCATCAGTTGGGAGTCAAATCCAACAGATTGTGGATTTACTAGACTGACGTTAGAGGGAAAGGATACAACTGTAATATAAGGAAAAATTTTTGCACATCCAATGATCAAACCAGGTTTGATAAACAGACCATCAAAATAGGCACCTCAGTGCCCATCGCTTTTATATTCTGCTCTAATTTCCCAGAAGGACATCGCCCCAACTCTCAGCTGGAAGCTGTGCTAACCAATATCAGAGAGGATTCTTACAGCATGGTTCATAAGAATTTATCCTGAAAAAGAGGGCAAATGTAATAGCACCACGTAAGCAGCTTCATAGGGTTCCGTGAGCAATGGGAAGTGTCCAATGGGGTTACAGTTCTGGATGCTTCCAAAATGAGCTGGATTGGAGTGCAGCTCTGAACGCAAAGACATTTTAGGGTTACCTTAACCTTGATCTTTCTATTTCACATAAGACTACGTGGAGAAATATGCATCTTAAGTTGAAAAGGGTTCTTTTCCTATAAAACAAAAATTCTGAGTGATAAGAAAGCATTGTGACAGTATGTTAAGGTTTTTTTTCTTAATGGTATGTAAAATGATATATCTATGATGATAGATTTAATGAGATATGGGCATGGGAGAAGGATGAATAAGGAAAATCTAATCTTGAGAATACGCAGTAGAAAAGCAGAAGTTCAGGGGCACCTGGGTGGCTGTTGGTTAGGCATCTGACTCTTGAGTTCAGCTCAGATCATGATAACCTGATCTCATGGTTTGTGGGATCGGGCCCCACATCAGGCTCTGTACTGGGATTCTCTCTCTCCCTCTCTCTCTAACCCTTCCCCATGCAGTCTTGCTCTCTCTAAATAAATAAATAAACATTAAAAAAAAGCAGAAGTTCAATATGTGAAGTGGGGGTGGAGTGAAAGATCATACAACATAAGACCCCCAGAAAAATACTAGTTAGAAAATATAATAATTTTAGATTTAGTTTTCTCTTAAACATTTGAATAAACTATCTAGCACACATGAATTCTGATGTGAGCTGTGAAAGAATCTAACAAATTAAAAGTTTTAAAATCTAACATTTTTCAGAAAATTGGTCTCAATGTGTGTATTAAAATGATTGTAATAATAAAGTATCAATCTAAAGACTCATTATAACTGAATTGAATTTACATGACATTTAAAGTCTAAAAATAATCCTCAAATACCAGATGATGAATCAATGCCAGGTTATTACTTAAAATACACTTAAACTTATGAGATAATACTAGAAACATAAGAGTAAATGCTGATAGAATAATGTGTCTTTTACAAAGAGCATATTCTGCTTAAAGCCCTTGGCTTACATTTTACTTTTTTAGAATTCTCCATTTTATTTAAAGTTTTAAAAGCATAAGGGTCAGTTTCCATCAATTTCCTGGCTCATACTAAAGTAATTAGAAATTTTGAACACTTAGAATCTTGGCACATTCTTTATTTTACTTTTTATTTTATAAAATATACTTAGAAGAAACGGAGTCTTTTAGGCTTTACTACTGTATTTTAATTCTCCAAAGGGTGTGTCAAAGTGATAAAAAAAAAAAAAAAAACTTTAGATGCGTTACAAAAGAACTACAGCAGTTTAATGCTATAGTAAGATGGTGATCCAAATTCTAAGATAATGTTATAATTTCAGGCTTAACTCACCCATCTCACTTGTTTATACTACCCATACCCTAGAAGGCCCTCAGGTTAGTGCTGGACACCGTCTTACTACGTGGGTGGCACTTGCCTGTCATCTCTATAACTCTGAAGAAAAGCCAGGGAATTTGTTTTAAAGTATTTGTCCAGATGAAGCCACATGTGGCCTCCAGGGTGCTCTGGGCCTGACGCCTAAGCCTGCTGGCTATGCAGAGCCACAGAGCTCATCCAGAAGAAAATTTGATGTCTCCTCAAAGCCAGGAAAGATAAAAGAAACCTGCATTAGTCCAAACCAGCACAGTTCATGTGTGGGAATTGCACAAGATTAGGGTTTGTCCTCTGTATTGGCCTCACAAAAGCCAGGGAATAGAAAGGAGACAGCTGCTAAGTGCCTCTGTTTTGTTGGTTTCCTTGCTTATGAGAAGCTTTGGACAGTTACCTTTGTCTTGATTAACTCTATTGGTGAACAGGGGTCCTTGAGCATGTGATAGCAAACTCTGGTGCTTATGGGCACTTAGGTGATACAGCCACATCATTGGAACAGAATTCTATGAAAGATAAGACTTGACAGGCTTTCTGTACCTTACAAAGGTCTGATTCCTCTTAATAGTGATTGAACTTTATGATATACAGATGATAGGCAAGATTCTTGGGCAGACTGGAAAGCTGTTGACCTTGTTATTCCATGGCTAAAGTATTTGGTAAAATTGTCACTTGATCTGTCATAGAGAAGAAATCATCTGCTTATCTACCCCCTCGAAGGGAACTGTTTGGATAAACTGAGAATATTACAGTGGGTTGACTGCTCTTTGTTGCTTTTAGCAAGATATAATGGGAGAAAAGAGCTCCGGCAAGGGCCATGCAGTTTGCACAGAGAGATGGAAGTGAACAGAGTTGTGTTAAGGAGAGATTCTTCGAATGCAGCTTGCAATTTAAAATCCAAATGTGTAGCCTTCTAGTGTTTAAAAAACAACCCAGTAAAGAAAGAGAAAAACACAAAACAAAGGGAGCAGTAGACCCATCACAGCCTCTACCACTGGGAAGATGAAAGATCTCAGATGTTTGCAGCGAATACAGATTAGAAAATTCAACCCTTATCCATGGGCCCTCTTCCATCCAGAATGTACATATAGGCATAGTAAAGGTCAGTAGAACCATAGCTTTCCTGATGGAATCCACAATGTTGTTGGTGTGTGGGCTGATAAAGAATGACAAGACAACAAAAAAGTTATTCCTGGAGCACCTGGGTGGCTCAGTCCATTAAGCATCGACTCTTGATCTCGGCTCAGGTGATTTAATGCTTACTGAGTTCAAGCCCCAGGTCGGGCTCTGTGCTGATAGCATGGAGCCTGCTTGGGATTCACTGTGCCCGCCCCCCCCCTTCTCTAAAATGAATAAATAAACATTAAACAAACAAACAAACAGGAACCTAAAGAGTGGGAAGGGCCTAGGGTGGTGTGCCCCTCGAAGGGGAAGGAGGCTCCAGGAGGCCCAAGCTCCCGCAGAGCCAAGACCAGCGTCACAGGAAGTGGGGTGTCTCCGCCCCCTTAATGTCTGAAGCCAGAAGCAAGGGTAGCTGGGGCGCCAGTGGGCGGAGAAAGCGACTGTAAGGAGAGCGCGTCTCCACGGAGGAAGAAAAACAATTGTTTTATGGATACCTCAGCTGTGTTAAGTGTTTAACCGGTTGCTTTAGGAGATACATCCCCCCCCAAACTTGACTGCTTCATGTAATTTGTCCATTTCATCGCGGTCTAGTTCTAGGGAAAAGCACTTGGATTTCGCTCCTTCATTTCCAACATGGAAGAAACTTACATCGATTCCCTGGACCCTGAAAAGCTATTACAATGTCCCTATGACAAAAACCACCAGATCAGGGCCTGCAGGTTTCCTTATCATCTTATCAAGTGCAGAAAGAAATAACCTGATGTCGCAAACAAATTGGCCACTTCTCCCTTCAATGCTTGTTGCTCAGGCTGAAATTGGCCACCATATCTCAAACTGTGATGATAAAAGTTGTATTGAACAGGAGGATGTTGTCAACCAAACCAGAAACCTTGGACAAGAGACTCTGGCTGAGAACACATGGCAGTGCCCTCCTTACCATGAGGAGTAGGATAACAATCTGTGGGAACAGACCAGCACCCCATTTTTCGTGGGCACAGCCAACTACTGTGGCAACAACAGCCCTGCAAGCAACATAGTTAGGGAGTGTAACAGTAACCTGGTTTCAGGCATGCATGTTCCCAAATCTCTGCCATATGTTCTGCCATGTAAAATCAACGGAAATGCACAATAACTGATATCTATCTCATCAAATGCCAGACCCTAGAAGGCTCTTGCTTCCTACTGCTACCAGTGGGTTCTTCATTTTTTTTCCCTCCTAATCTCATTGTAGAAAGATTAACTGTCTGTGACTTTAAAAAACAAAAACAAAAACAAAAACCTCTCTTGGCAAGAGTCTTCTGATCCCCACAAACTAACAGAAGAAAAGTGCATATCTGTCAAATTGTCATAATTCTCCTATAGATACATATATGATTGTTTTTATATTATAGATGCATATCTGCATAGAATATTATTTGGAAACTTACACAAGACACTGGTCACAATGGTTTCTTCTGGGGGATTCAGTGGGGGATTCAGTGACTGTGAGAAATAGGTATGTGGGAGACTTACTTTCCCCAACTTCCATTTGGGTAAATCATTGGTCCTTGTATATACATCACTTATTCACACACACACACACACACACACACACACACACACACAGCAAAGTAGAAAATAGTTCGTAATAAAATTACAAGTGCACATACCTTTTGACCTCCTTATTTCTCTCCTGGGAATGATTCCCTGCAAATATAGCCAAATGTGTGAAATGATATATGTTCAAAGTCATTCACTGCAGCGCTGCTTTTAATAGCAAATATTGAAAACAACTTAAGTGAAATATTAAATGTCTGTCAATAGAGCCCTGATAAAACAAATTATACAGACCCATACAATTTAATACCACACATCCACAAAAAAGAAATGAAAAACATTATGTATTGATAAAAAATGAGCTCTACAATATTACTAACTGAAGAGGGTAAGTATTTCATCCTCTCCTTTGAGGTAACAAAATGAAAGGAATATATATATATATATATTTATACATATATATACATATGTCTATATGTATGTACAGTTATGTCTTATGTATACATATACATACATATATTCACTTCTCTTTATAAAATATTTCTGAAAGGTACATAAAAATTGATAACATTGGCTGTTTCAGGAAAAGAGAATTTGGTGGCAGAGGTTCATGGGTGGGATAGATAGTTTTTACTCCAAAAGAATTCCATAGAGGGGCGCCTGGGTGTGTCAGTCAGTTGGGTGTCCGACTTCGGCTCAGGTCATGAGCTCATGGTTCGTGAGTTCAAACCCCACATCGGGCCCTGTGCTGACACCTCAGAGCCTGGATCCTGCTTCAGATTCTGTGTCTCTTTCTCTCTCTGCCCCTCACCCACTCACACTCTTTCTCTGTCTTTCAAAAATAAATAAACATTGGAAAAATTTAAAAAAAGAATTCCATAGATAGTAACATTTCCATATCAATAACAACATTTAGGTAAGTGTATATGCTTGCTTCATAGACTACATTTGAGTGCCTAAATTTAAGGCATTTAAAAAGTCTATGTGTGTGTGTGTGTTTGCATATGTGTGGATATATATCATATATATATATGAAATATATGTATCATATATATATCACCCATCCATCCTCATTTCTTTATATAGGCAGCATCCTGTGGAATAATAAGTCTGATTCTAAAGGCCATATCTGCATATGCAACTTAAAAAAATTAATATGCTCATGGCTTTTTTACACCAATCTTGTTAAAAGTATGCTCAGTTTCTAGGGATAATTAGCATTAACTTAGTCTGTTGCTAATTTCAGTTATTTCTCATCAAGTACATTATGAAGAAAAAATGCTGCCACCTTTGATGTCACTCACCAATGAATGAATCAATCAATCTTTTATCATGAAGACAAAATTCCTCTTTTTAAAATTTTTTTGCCACATTGTTCTAAGAGCACAGAGTCCGTGATACAGTCAAAGAGAATGTTCTTTTCTAATGGGAACCACTCTTTCTAGTTAATAGGACCTACTCCATTTCTTTTAAAAATTTTCTCCTTCTGTCCCTGTTCCCCTCCCTCCTTCTTTTTGTTCTCCCCTCCTTTCCTTCTTTCTTGCTGCACTAGTGTCCTAGAGAGACCATCTATTTAAAATCCTTAGAGGAATGAACACCCTGTGGTTGAAAACCTCAAATGACTATTATTAAGAAAGCTTACATCTAAAAAGACCAAAAAACTAGTGAGAGTTTTGCTTTACTTAACACTCTTTCCAGTATGGCAAATGGCAGATTGGGCTGATAAGTGTTGTTGCAAATCATTGGCTCTGGGTCTTCTAGTGCTTTTTTGTGTCCTGACAAATTTAGAGACCAAACTTCTGCTTAAGCTAAATTGAAAACGGTCATTTACTTTTTTTTTAATCGTCATGTATTTTTAGAATGACAGACCATTAGAACCAGAGGGAGGGTTGAACAAAATCTACTTCAGTTTCATTGCTTTACAGATGAGAAGACTAAGGTTGAGGGACACTAAGTGATTTCCCAAAGATTGCATAACTTACTGTCAGAGCCAAACTTGCTGATTTTTTTTTTCACCATAACACATCTCAGTCAGGAAGAAACAAACCTTCCAGAAAAATTATCTTGCCCTTTTTTTGTCCCTTCTATGCTTGTCTTCTGCTTGGAATCACCAGTGTTTATGAACAAATCATATTCTATGGGTTCCTAGGAATGTGGAAATGAGAGAAGTTAGATTGCCCTCTTGAGAGTTGATTATGATATTAACTAGCATTGGCCTTCTTACCTACTGAAAAATTTCCTTGAGCTGTTGGAAAGTATCCTTTGCTTTGGTGGTCAAACTATTAATGTGGGCTGTATTAATAGACATGTAAGTCACCTGCTAATGTTGTGACATTGGCCAATGACATTAACATATCTAGAGAGATAAAAGGATTTCAGCATAAGAGCTTGAACTGCAAATATTAAAGAGGAAGAGAGGAGCCAATGTAGGAGTTGACCAGTATCCTGCTCAGAGCAGAGGAGAGGGAAGCCTCTCAGCTGGGATGTTGAGAATTTCATTCCCATTGTCAAGGCTCTCCCTTACTAAAAGGGTGCTCCTTTTTTGAATTTTCTTGGCTTCCTGGTTTTCTTCTAACCTCACAGGCCACTCATTCTGTCTTCTACTTGCTCCTTCCTGCTCTCCCATCTGACTTCTACATGGTAGAGTCATTGACATGTATTTGTCTTCTCACTCAATACTTTGTCCCAGGGTGATTTCATTCATGCTGATGAATCCCCAGATTTATAGTTCTGTCCCAGATCTCTTTTCTGACTCAAATTATCTATCTATCTATCTATCTATCTATCTATCTATCTATCTATCTCATCTATCTCCAACTAGATGTCACAGGATTGTCACAAATACATGTGTAAAATTCTGTCTATCATCACCATTGTCATCATTTATCTCCAACTAGAAATCACAAGATTGTCATAAATACAAGAGGTCTAAAATTGTATTCATGATCTCTTTACCTATCCTCCCCAATCCGGTTCACCTTTGCATTTCCCCAATTCAGAAAATGACACCTCCACTGACTGGCTGCTAAAACCATAAATTTGGTGGTCGTCCTTGAAATCTCCCTCTTCCACCTCTTTCAACCCATCACAAAGTTATATTTTTATTTGTTATATATTTCTTTGAAGCCAACAGCTACACTTTGTCTTCACTACCACAGCACTGATTTTATACCACAATTTTCTTTACCTGCAGGATTAGGATAATCTCCTAGTCTCCCTCATTCATTCATTCATTCATTCTACTTTAATCCATGTAGCAAGTGATCATTTAAAAATGGACTGGATCATGCCACTTCCCTGCTTAGAACACACTAATGCCCATCACTTCCCTCTTCATCTTCAGCTTGAATCTTTCTCCCTTCTCTGTACACTCCAGCTCCAATGGCTGCCTTCCTCCTAAGGGTTGAGGGTTTCCTGCCCCAGATTCTTTACACATTTTATTCTCTCTGCTTGGAATTCTTTTCCTCCCACAACCTTTCTCTTCCCCACCTCTCCCAACTTCTATTAATTCTTCAGACTATTTTTAAGTGTCATAGAGACAAAAAGTAGAATGGCAGTTGTCAGGGGGTGGGGGGAAGGGACTGAATGGGGAGTTCTTCTTTAATGGCTATAGAGTTTGTTTCATAAGATGACAATATTAATGGAGAAGGATGCTGGTGATGGTTGTACAACATATTGAAGGTACTTAATACACCTGAACTGTATGCTTCAAAATGGTTAAGATGATGAATTTTGTTATGTGTTTGATTACAGTAAAAAAAAATGATTTTCAGATGACAACTCAGACTCATGTACCTTTTCATTCATGTGTATCAGTCTCTGAGGTCCTGAGAACAGTGAACCTGTGGGCCCTCAGACTTGGGGTCAGGCCCTGGGTCACATTAATTCACTAATAAATATAACCCATGAGGCTTTGTTAGAGATAGCCTTGCAAACCTTTTTCCTTAGTGATGCTTGGCAGCCTTATGATTTAAGCTTATCTTTTTGAGGGGGAATATCTGTGCTGAGTAATTCAGGAAGTATTGCCAAATTTTTGCCAGTTATTAAAGATAGCAGTTTCCAAATACAGTTATCATCTGCATGAGCCACTAAAGAGATTAGCCAGGCTAGGCTAATTTCAGGACTTCTAAAATGTTCAGTTAGGTCCTTCCCAGCAACTGGATTTTATAAGCTTGGGAAGTGCTATTGACAGTATACTAATGGACCCAGAACCAATTGGACAGAAGTACTACAGAATTGAAGGATTCTTAATAATAAATCTTAGCAATAAATGTATTATCCTTCTACATGCCAGGGACTATGTTTTTATACACGTATTGTTTCATTCTGTTCTCATCACAACTCTGCAAAGCATGGCTATGGGTTATCGACCCCATCGTACAGATTAGGAAAACGTATCTTTTTCTTTAAGTTTATTTATTTATTTTGAGAGAGAAGGGGAGATGGGAAGAGAGAGGAGGAGAGAGAGAATCCCATGCAGGCTCCACATTGTCAGTGCGAAGCCCAGCACAGGCCCCATCTCATGAACTGTGAGATCATGACCTGAGCTGAGATCAAGAGTTGGGTGCTCAACTCTCTGAGCCACCCAGGTGCCCCAGGAAAACATAGCTTAAAAAGATTTTAGCACAGTTAGTAAGCGTTGAGCTGGGATGTGAACCTGAATCCACCCAACTCCAATGCTTAAGTTCATAAGCACTACATGAAATTGCCTTCCCCTGACTTGATCATGCAGCAAGCTGCTGTTGTATTAACTGCTTTGTTTAGTAATCCCTATCTTCTAAGTCTGATTTTTGTCATGATAATTAATAATACCAAAGGGTCATTAATATATATGCTTGGGCATCATTAATTTATTCAACAAAGACTTTTCTGAGCACCTTCTATCTACCAGTTATTATGTAGATTCTAAGGAATGCAGATGATGAGATACAGTCCCTTCTCCCCCAGAAGCTTGCCGTTTTGTGGGAAGCAGCAGATAACCACATATGCACAATACGATATGAGCAATGCTAGAATAGGAGGACAGAGTCTGAGGCATCAAAAAGGGATGTCACAGAAATGTAATGTGATCCAACTCTTGAAGAGCAGAGATCTTCCAGGCAGATAGGCAGGAGGAGAAACAAAAGGGTAGAGAAAAACACTGTGCAAAATTTTGGGAGGCTTCTATACTTCAATATTAAAGGAATGCCTGTCACAGTGGGGTGGGGGTAGCATTTCAAGGAGCCAATTGGAAGAAATCACAGGCAAGGGGCCAGACCATATCAGATGTTTATTCTATTCAGAGCTCTTTTGAATAGGAATAGAAACCAAGTCAAACTAGCTGCAGGCATGAAGTTTGACCTTTTAGGCTCCAGTGCCTTCTCCCAAATGCCTGTGGTCTTGTGTCTCTTAATTCACGTTCTCAAGAAAGAGAATCTGATCAGTCACTGACCAAACGCCTGAGTCAGGTGTCTGTCCCTCCCCTGCCTGGTAGGATGACCCAGGTGTGTGTGTGTGTGTGTGTGTGTGTGTGTGTGTGTGTGTGTGTGTTTGGATGTGGATATGGGAAGCTTGCACTGGAGGTTTTCAAGTTTGGGATCCCATGGTAGGGTGGTTTAGGATAATGTCTCAGGAACAACGGATAGGAAGTTTTCCCTAGGAAGCCTGTGAGTGAGAAAGGCAATAAAGTCAATCTACCACAACATTGTGGGCCTGGGGAAAAGTCTGTATTCTTTAGTAGAAATTTACAGAAATCGAGAGAAAAATCATCCATTAGAACCACAGGGATATCACTTAAGGCAACTCTCATTCATGGCCCCAAAACATAACCATGATAAGGCTGAAATAATTCGGGTTTTTTTGCATTGCTACTGACTTTGAATTATTTAAAATTTAGTATGTATAGGAATCATCTCACAAATAAAATTCTACATCTTATCCTTAAGTGTCACGGAGAAGGATGGCTGTACTGAGCAGAGCCACTAGACAAAAGGAGACTTGAGTCCCTAACTGACTGCATGAAAACAGAGGACATACCCTCCTCATTAACATAGGACAATAATGTAAATGAGAAATTTTTATCAGGCAAATAAGATTTGGAGGTAGTTGGTGCAATTAGTGTAACTGGCTTAGAAAATGCAAACAGAAATGGTGTGTATCTTTTCTAGGCTTGGCCTGTCCATGAGTCTCCCAACTCTGGATAGAACAGAGCCTACCCACTCGCTAGGTCTGGGTTCTTGAGCAACTGTGTGCAAAAGAGTTTCTGCTCATTTATTCACAGCACAGTACTGTTATGTGAGCAAGAAATGAGTTTCTATTATGTTATTATTATACATTTGGGGGTTTATTGTTATAGCTATTAGCTTACCCTAAGAGGCAACCACCCATTCTGGATAATTGCTATCTTTAATTTTAGATCTGCTTGAAGGTGAAGAAATAAAGAAATGATGTTCATAAAAAGATATGAAAAAAGTCTAAAGTGAGTTTTCAAAAACATTTGTGTATAACCATTTTATTTGAAGTAAGCTTTTGTACCATGCTCTCAAATTCTGTTTGGGAAAAGTCTCAAAAGGCTGCCATATTTTTTTCTATTTTCCATAAGATTAAAATCAGTGTTAGTAGCAGATGTTGTTATTCTCTGATATTTTCTATTTCATATGTATTACTGAATTTCTCTAAAGTTTCATAAAAAAAATCTTTTCCTTTTAGACTTTCCTTATAGCCATAGAGTTGAAGACAGCTCTACTCACATAAATTTATTGCTTAATAAATTAATCTTACAAATAGAAACATTATAATTCAAAAAAATAGATACATAGGACCAAAAAGAAAAAGCAACATCCCATTTCAGTGCAACACATATAATGAATTATGGAGTAAAGCACTTACAGTGAATAGCAAAGTTTTTAAAAGTTGGTATGCTTGGAAGAGTTATTCTCTTTGATTATCCTCAGTGATGCATTTTGTAAATTGTGTTCTTGATTTTATGCTGCCTTCTTCATTTTTCTTCCTTGAAATATAAGCCCTTCGGCATATATAGCATTATAGACATTGAAAATATTTGCAGTTGGGAATGGTTGGAAATGACATAGGCTATCTGAGAATATACACTGCTAAACGTGGGCGGTTCTGAAAAAATATGCCAAGAACACCGGAGAAGCAAGAAAGCATATGCCACTATTTCCACTTCAAAATACTTAAGTTTTTAATGTTGTGTTCTTTGTATCGTGCAGTGTAGAAAAAATCGGAAGTTCCTAGTGCTGGCTTTATTCTTTGGGGCCCGGAAATTAATATTTATGTGAAACAAGTACATAATAATAATGGATTATACTACAAGTTGGAACACGCAACATCAAACTTCATGCTTAGAAAACCTAACGCTGGTAAAAACAGAATTTTCCCTCATGTAAGTAGAATAATTCAATTATCCTTTAAACATTGCCTAAGCATTTCGGTAAAAACTATTTTTATTCTCTTTCAGAGTATTTTCCTCTTTGAAAAGCAAAGTTTCATGTTTATGTTTTCCAGCGGGCTTTTTCCTATGTGAAAATGACTCTATTTTAGAAATCCGTTATTACTTATTGGCAATGTAAATAATTCTGTGCTTTTCAATGACACCGATGTCATGTTCCAGCTGCTTCATTTTTTCTTCCAGCTTCTGCTTGCGAATCTTCTTCGGTATGGAATCGATGAACACAGAGAGGGACTGGAACTCCTTATGTACCTCTTCCCAGTTCTTCTTCAGCCCCTGAAAATGTGACGAACACCGTAAATACTAAAGTAGCTGCAAAAGTAATGTCGATGGTAAAAAAAAAAAAAAAGTATACTAGTGAAGAAAAATGCAAATTGGTAAAGAAAACAGAGGAAGATAACGTTACAGGATGATAAGTATTTATCAAACACTTGGCTAAGTAACAAAACATATTATACAGAGGCCAAGTCCTGTCCTCGATTGTGTGTTCAATTCCCAGAGGGAGTATTTATTTGCTCTGTTTTTAATGTTACTGTACTTGTTTTTACCATCAACTATGAATGTGCAGAGTTACAAGCAGTATGAAACTAAACTCATAGCAAATGTTTTGGTAAAAACAATTTAAAAGTGATATCCACCCCCACCCCCACACCTCCTCACCAGGCAAAACATATTTTTGAATAGGAAATTGTTTATTGTAAAAATTTTAGGTTTTTTTTCTTTAACTTTTTTTTTAAGCCATTATCTTCATTCATGAAAAGGCTTGATTTGGGCTTGCATGGCATGTTTGCTTATATGGGATTAAATGGAATTGCATAAATGCCAAAACTCAATTTAACAAGAGATGATCTTTGATGTATTTTTTCCATGTATTATAAAGAACTCTTCATATAGTCAAAAGATCTATACTTCCCATTAATGTATACTAGAAATGACTGAGATGTCATTAAATGTAACACACATGCTAATTCAATAATGTAGTTAATGAGTTAATGCTTTATATTCTCAGTAATCTATGAATTCAAAATTAGGGATCTTTTAGGAGCAATAAAGGTAATTTCATCTCTGCATAGTCCCTTATGACAGTGCACTAGAGATCTCATTGACAAAATGGGCCAAAACCTCTAATCGAATTCGTGCTCTGAAATTTGAAAAATTAACACTTTCTATTATTTACTATTGATGCACAAATCATTTTATCTACACAAAAACAGTCAAACTGAACATAGAATTTAAGATATTGTCTTGAAAATACAGTCCTTGAAATCCATGGCTATATATTTAGGTTTTGGAAAAGATTAGAAGTGCCTTATAATCACACCTGCATAATAAGCCCTCATAGTACAAATTTAATCTTGTAAAAACTTTTGGGGGATAATAAAATGTCAATGGCTTATTTCTATGCTTAGGTTAAAATGATGATGAGAACTAGAATAGGTTGGCTGGGGGAAAGGGCAACGGATTTTGAACCTCATTGAGTGAGTCTAGATAAAGGGTTTAAAGAAAAGATACAGGGAAGATATCCAGGTTAAATTTTAAAAAGAGGGGGATGGGTTAGTGTATAGTCCTTAATAGTGTATGAGATGTATTCCAAAAAGATGACCTCAGAATTCTTTTTTCATAGTCTTTTATTATGAAATGAAAAATATGTTTCCACAGTGCTCCACAGGGGTGTCTACTGCAGAGAGGAAATCCATGCATTTATACACTTTCAAATATCAAAGGTTTTTCTAGCTACTTGAGTGATATTTCCACATTACTTGTGGTCACAGCAGCTACACTGTTTCTCTGTAGCCTTTATCTTTTAAAGGATAGTTTGCTTTATCTTCCAGTGTGTACAAAAATGTTTGGATCAAAGTCAACAGCCAGAGATGGGAACTAGATGTAACTCATATTTCATATTATATTGAAATAGCCTCTTTGCTGTTTTTAAAACTTACTTTTGTTACTGCATCTAAAACATCTTTTATTCATTGCAGCAATAGTGATTTTTTTTATTAATTTTTCTTTCTTCCATTTTTTTTATCATTAATTTGGGGAAAACTTCAACTAGGAAGAAGCAGTCATAAAATAAATAAGTGGCTCTGGTTCCATGTTTCTTTTGTGCCCACAACACCCCCATCCATTCTCCACCTTCTTGTCCTGCTCTGTGATGAGCGCCATGGTGTTGTGGGGTGGGAGTCAGGGTTCATTCTTGTGGGCAGGCTCCCCACAATACCTCCAGCTCTTTTGCCCTCCAGCCTCTGGAATCAGCACTGGTGGGAGGAGAGAGAGGTTGGGGCATTTCTTCTTCCTCTCCCTTGACTATCTGGACGCTAGTTCTGGCTCATCTGTCTGTAATTGCAATCCTGATAGGTGGCCCCTCTTCCAGGCTCCAGATCTCATCATGCTCTGGTAACACTTTCTTGCCTTTGCTGTTAAGCCTAGGGTGGTGATGGATTCCCACTGTCCTCAGTCCTGAGGTGCTTCGGTGTTTTTTGTTTGCTCCCTTAGCCCTGCTTCACTTCTGTAAATAGTTCCTTCATAAATTCAGAATCCTGAATCCTGAAGGTCCCTTGTATTTCCTGTTGGATCTCCGACTGACAGAGCTTCCTTTTGTTACTTCCTATGCATGTGTGTATGACGTAGTGGGGAAACACTGACCTATGAAGTGGTTGATGTAGGTTTTAGTCCCTTTTTAGCTACTCGATAATTTTGTGACCAAGGGCAAATGTAAACCAAACTCTAAGTTCACTGTCAGTAAAGATTGCAGTTGCCTTGCTCAAATAGTACCCCCTGGCCTGGATACAGTGCCTGGAACGTGGTAGGTGTTCAAATGAATGAATAGATAACAAAACTCAATATATTTGCATTTTATATCCTCATCTGTAAAATGAGAAGTGTGGAATCATTAGACTAGATGACCCCTTGCAGGTATAGTGAGACTATTATTTTATGAAGAATGAGCAGAATGTGGCTGACTCAAGAACATACAACTATATGAGTCTAGCTACCCTGTCACTGTAGAAAGTTACAAAATATGTTTTCTTGTGCTGAAGACTTTTAACATTTACTCTTTTAGCAACTTTCAAACGTGTTACACAATATTACTGACTATAGTCATCATGCTGTACATTACATCCTCATACTTATTTATTTTATAACTGGAAATTTGTATCTCTTGATTCCCATCACCCATTTCACCCACCCCCAACCGCATTACCTTCTGGCAACCACCACTCTTATGAGTTTTGTTTTGTTTTGTTTTTTAGATTCCACATGTAAGTGAAATCATATAGTATGTCTTTTTCTGTGTGATTTATTTCACTTAGCATAACACACACACATATGGACAATTAGATTGCTTTTATATCTTGGCTATTGTAAATAATACTGCAGTGAATATAGGGGGGGTATATATCTTTTCTACTTAGTGTTTTCAGTTTCTTTGGATAAATACCCAGAAGTGGAATCACTGAATCATTTGATAGTCTTATTTTTAAATTTTGAATAACCTCCGTAATGTTTTCTATAGTAACTGCACCAATTTACATTCCCTCCAACATGGCATGAGGTTTCCCTTTTCTCTACATCATCATCAACACTTTTCATTGTCTTTTTGGTAATAGTCATTCTGACAGATGTGAGGCAATATTTAATTGTGGTTTTTACTTTGCATTTCCCTGATGATTAGTGATGTCGGGCATCTTTTCATGTACCAGTTGGCCATTTGCATGTCTTCTTTGGGAACGTATCTATTCAGATCCTCTGCCCATTTTTTAATTGGATTGTTTGGGTTTTAGTTGTTGTTGTTACTGTTGTTGTTGAGTTCTATGAGTTCTTTATATATTCTGGATATTGACCTCTTACCAGATATACGATTTGCAAATATCTTCTCCCATTCAGGAGGTTGCCTTTTCATTTTGTTGATGATTTCCCTCCCTGTGCAGAAGCTTTCTAGTTTGATGTAGTCCCAGCTGCTCATTTCTGCTTTTGTTGCCCTTGCCTTTAGAGTCAGATCCAAAAAAATCATTGACAAGACTGATATCAAGGAAATTACTACCTATATTTTCTTCTAGGAGTTTTATGGCTTCAGGTCTTATGTTCAAATCTTTAATCTTTGTTGAGTTAATTTTTCCATATGGTGAAAGATAATGGTCTAGTTTCATTCTTTTGCATGTGGCTGTCCAGTTTTCCCAACACTCTTTTAAGAGAGATTGTCCTTTTTTCATTGTATATCCTTGCCCCCTTTGTCATAAATTAATTGACCATATATGCATGGACTTATTTCTGGGCTCTCTATTCTGTTCCATTGATCTATGTGTCTGTTTTCATGCCCATACCATACTGTTTTGACTATATCCTAATAATACGGTTTGAAATCAGGGAGTGTGATTCTTCCAACTTTGTTCTTTGAAATTTTGATAGGGATTGCATTGAATCTCTAGATTGCTTTGAGTAATATAGACATTTTAACAATATTAATTCTTTCAATCCATGAGCATGAAATACCTTTCAATTTATTTTGTCTTCTTCAATTTCTTTCATCAGTGTCTTACAAGTTCTCAGTGCAAAGATCTTTCATTTCCTTGGTTAAATTTATTCCTAGGTATTGTATTCTTTTTATTGTGATTGTAAATGGAATTATTTTCTTAATTTCTGTTTCTGAAAGTTTGTTGTTAGTATATAAAAACAAAACAGATCTTGATTTTGTGCTGTGCAACTTTACTAAATTCATTTATTAGTTCTAACAGATTTTTGGAGGAAAAATCATGTCATCCATAATTAGTGGGTTTTACTTCTTTTCCAGTTTGGATGGCTTTTATTTCTTTTCCCTGCCTAATCGCTCTGTCTAGGACTTCCAATGCTCTGTTGAATGAAAGTGGTGAGAGTGAGCATCCTTGTCTTTTCACTGTTCAGCATGTGGTCTTGTCATACATGGCCTTTATTATGCTGAAGTACATTCCATCTATACCTACTTCATTGAGAATTTTTACAATTAAATTGATGGTGAATTTTGTCAAATACTTTTTATGCATCTATTGAAATAATCATATGGTTTTTATCCTTCATTTTATTAATATGGTCTATCATGTTGATTGATTTGCAGGTATTGAACCAACTTTTCATCCCTGAAATAAATCTCACTTGATCATGGTAAATGATACTTTTGATATATTATTGAAATTGATTTGCTAATATTTTGTTGAGGTTTCTTGCATCTATGTTCAACAGGGATATTGGTCTATGATTTGTGACTGTGTGTGGTGTTCTTGTCTGGTTTTGGTATCAGGGTAATCCTGGCCTTATAAAATGAATTTGGAAGCATTCCTTCATCTTTGATGTTTTGGAAGAGTTTGAGGAGGATAGATGTTAAATCTTTGAATGTTTGGTAGAATTCACCAGTGAAGCCATCTGGCCCTGGACTTTTATTTGTTGGGAGTTTTCTGATTACTGATTAAATCTACTTACTAGCACTTGGTCTATGCAGATTGTCTACTTCTTCATGATTCAGTCTTTAAAGACTGTATGTTTTTAGCAATTCATCCATTTCTTCTAGGTTGCCCAAAATGTTGGCATAGAACTGTTCATAGTAGTCTTTTATGATCATTTGTACTTCTGTGGCATCAGTTGTAACTTTTTCTCTTTCATTTCTGATTTTATTTATTTAAGTCCTCTTTTTTTTCTTTTTTTAAAAATTTTTTTTTAACGTTTATTTATTTTTGAGACAGAGAGAGACAGAGCATGAACGGGGAGGGGCAGAGAGAGAGGGAGACACAGAATCAGAAGCAGGCTCCAGGCTCTGAGCCATCAGCCCAGAGCCCGACGCGGGGCTTGAACTCATAGACCGCTAGATTGTGACCTGAGCCGAAGTCGGATGCTTAACTGACTGAGCCACCCAGTCGCCCCAAGTCCTCTTTTTATCTTAGTGAATCTAACTAAAGGTTAATCTATCTTTTTAGAGAAACTGTTCTTAATTTAATTGATCTTTTCTAGTCTTTTTAGTTTCTATTTCATTTATTTCCACTCTGATCTTTATTATTTCCTTCCTTCTAGAACTTTGAGTTTATTTTGTTCTTCTTTTTCTAGTTCTTCTTTTTCTAGTTTGTTCTTTTCTAGCTTAGGTATAAAGTTAGATGGCTTATTTGAGATTGTTATTGTTATAAAGTTCCCTCTTAGACTGCCATCCCATATATTTTAGTTGTATTTCTATGTTCATTTGTCTGAAAGTATTTTTTATTTCTCCTTTGATTTCTTTATTGATCCATTAGTTGTTCATTAGCATATTATTCAATCTCCATAAGTGTGTTATTTTTCTAGTTTTCATCTTGTAATTGATTCTACTTTTATACCATTGTGGTTGGAAAAGATGCTTGATATGATTTCAATCTTCTTAAATTTACTGAAACTTGTTTTATGGCATAAGATATGGTCTATCCTGAAAAATGTTCCATGTGCACTTGAGAAGAATGTATATTCTGGTGCTTTTGGATGGAATGTTCTGTATATATCTGTTAAGTCCATCTGGTCTAATAAATGTTGTTTAAGGCTAAGGTTTTCTTATTGATTTTCTGTCCGGATGATCTATCTATTGGTGCCTTTTCCTATTTTCCAGCATTTGTTAGATATAAAAACCTGACTTTCACAAAAGCATGTACTTTCTAAAGATGATAGAATCTGAACTACGGAGAGATGGGGTTGGAGAAGGAGAAAGAGAAAGAGAGAAAAAGAAAGAGAGAGAGAGAATGGACCAAAAACCAGTAGTCTTTGTGAAAATGACATGCAAAGTCCCAGCTCCCTGTCTTCCAGTCTTCTTGCCTACCTTCTTCCTTTCTTCTTTCTAGCACACCTGTGTTAAACATCTGTGTTTATACTGGGTACTGAGTAAGGTACTCAACAAAGGCTGTCAACAAAGAGACACTGTCCTTGCCTTTAGACCGCTTCTGCTGTCTGGAATAGCCTCTTCTTGTGCAGTTGAAGGCCCAGATAAAGACATGTACCTACATATTTCAGTGGATAGATACTCTGTCGTGGAACCTAATAAAACTTATGATTTCTACACACACACACACACACACACACACACACACACACAGCTACATATATACATATCACCTCTTATTATATTACAACATTACCTATAGTAGAATTTTATCTCATGCCCTTTTTATCATCCATGAGGCTTAGCATGATACTATATGTAAAGCAGGAATTTAGTAAATGTTTACTATTATGACATTGATAAAATGTTAAGAATTTATAACAGCATACAAATCCATTTTCAACAGAAGTTAATGTAGGAAAATTTTTTTTATGTTTTTAAAAGGTCATTAGAAATGTATTTGTAGAAATCTTTCAAAACTAACAAAACAAAGAATAAAGTACTATTTTTACCTCTAGAAGAGATAGCATGACTTTATTTATTTACTTATTTAGTTTAAATTTTTTTCCATGTTTATTTATTTTTGAGAGAGAGAGAGAGCGAGCATGAACAGGAGAGGAGCAGAGAGAGAGAGGGAGACACAGAATTCGAAGCAGGCTCCAGGCTCTGAGCTGTCATTACAGAGCCTGACGCGGGTCTCAAACTCACAAACCGCAAGATCATGACCTGAGTCGAAGTCAGACGCTTAACTAACTGACCTACCCAGGTGCCCCAAGATAGCATGACTTTAGAAGAGAACAATTAGGTGCTTAATAAATAATCTCCTAAGATATGGAGCAACCCTGCTCACATCTCTCAATATTTTAAATGCTTCAGTTAAAAGTCTTGCACTAAACACATAAGGTCATATATCTTTATGTCTACTGTATTCAAAATAAGGAAAATATATTAAAAACCTCACAGCTGGTTATTTTAAAATTTGGACATTTGGTTTACAGGAAAGAAAAAAAAATTTGGTCTAGGAACTGTTTCAATTATTCTAGAGCTCCATCTAGTGAAAAATATCTATTTTATGGATATTATTTTTGAAAAATTCAGGGACATGAGAATGAAAATAAAAATGCTTTTTTGCCTTACTTCTGCATGTTCATTGAAGGAGAAGGTGGGCTTCCTTACGACACTAACTATCCCAGGAAAAACAATAGCTCACAAAATTGGAAACAAAACATTATTCAATAATTCTTATATTACAACTTTTGCTCTCCCCAAAGAACCCAGTGTGCTGCACGTAGCTGTCACCATAACCAAATGAAAGCATTCTGATTTTAGAGTCAAGGTGCAGGCTTTAAGAATCATTGACAATGGACCTTTCTTTCAGAGATGTTCTAAAGTGTTACATATGAATATAAATTACAGGATACTTACCTGAAGAACTGCCTCCCTTTCTTCATCAGACAGCCTTTTCATAGCTGCTTTCCTAAGGTTTTCCTGGATATATTTATCATATTCTTCTTGGGCTTTCTTTACTTCCTCATTTCGCTTACATATATACTCAGGTGTGACACCGTAATCCTTATAAGGATTTTTCAGAAAAAAAAATCAATATCCTGAATGCAACTTACATATGTATACATACCAACTAGTGATTGAGAGACAAAGAAATGTTACAGATTTAAAGCCTTTGCTCAGAACATGGAAAATTGACAAAATTCAATTTTATTTTCTCTTTTCTCATTGGGAACTTGTTGATTCTCATCTTTTAAACCCAAGAAGCAGAGCTGCCAACTCTCAGTGGACATGGAGTGTAAGCAAACAATAAAATTTAGTTGGTTTTTAGCTGCTGAAATTGGGGATTGTCTGTCATCAAAGCATAACTTAACCCACCCTGGCTAAAAAAAAAAGGGGGTAGAAATCCTAGCTATAAATGTGTTCTGGAAAGTTGCAAAACACTATACAAATAAATTCTAAGACCATAGCATTCTGGTAAATTAGTGCAGTGGTAAACAGTCCAATTCATTTCCGGAAACACTTAGGGCAACACCTCATTAAAGCTCGGTACAGATCCTGATGTTCATAATAATGATTCTGAGTCATCACAAAATTATTTTTGGCATATTCTGTTTAATAAAGGGAATAAGGTAAGACATTTTAGGAAAAAGAGCTATCTCACAAATGGGTAAAAGCTTCAGTGATCTGAAATGCTCCCGTGTGCTGGGTCACTGAGGGCTAATGCATAACACTAATGTTAATAATTAATAATAGCCATTCTCTATTGAACTTTTATTAGGTGCCAGATATTGTGTCAAGTGCTTGCCAGGTTTTATATCATTCAACCCTCACTACAATCCTGGGATAAATCTAATGACTTCTTAAAGATCACAGAGGGAGAACTGGAAACACTGTCTTACTACTATTGCTGTATACCTAGGTTTGTTTTCATAAATGGTTTCTCATTTGGACCTAAAACATGAGGTTCACTCACTTTTTAAAAACTGGCATTGCCCAGGGAGCCTGGGTGGCTCATTCGGTTAAGCGTCTGACTCTTGGTTTCCTCTCAGCTCATGATCTCCTGGTTTGTGAGTTCGGGCCCTGCATTGGGCTCTGTGCTGACAGTGCGGAGCCTGCATGGGATTCTCTCTCCCTCCTCCTCTCTTCCCCTCCCTGCCTCTCTCTCTCTCCCTCTCTCTCTCTCTCAAAATAAATAAATACACTTTAAAAAATGGCATTTACCTTCAAAAGACTTACTATCTCACTTATCATTCACAGATTTTTAAAACTGAACTCTGATCAGTGGGAAGTAAGTTGAGAAGTCCTTCATGAGCCCTGAAGGCTTGGCCAGCAACACCATCGGTGCAGAGCATTTGCATGGCTTGGTAAACAAGCACAGGTAGATTAACTTCACATTTTTCTGTCTCCATGTGGAATACTCTCAATTTTCCGTTCAGGGAAGAAGATGCATTGAAGTGGACAGCTGAGGCAGAAGGCAGTCAGAAGGAAGGGCACAAAGTGGTCACTGGTGGCATAACCAGCAAAGGAGAAGGGTTTTTATGTCATCGTGGAGAAATAATGGCTTGGAAATGGCTCTGAAGAGTCAGCCAGGAGACTGAAATTTCTGCTTTTCCACACCCCATGGGACAAGGAATATGGGCAGCCTCCAGGACACAGAAGGAGGAATTACTCAAAGAAGTCTGACATAACTTCATGAGCATGTGCTGCCAACCCCTCGATACCTGCTGAGGTCTTCCAGAAGCGTCTTAGCTTACGGAGTGGTAAGAGTTTCTCAGAGAATAGGTGGTGTGCTCTGATGACAGCCTCGAAGTTCCTGTTTCAGCTTTGAACAGGCATTGGATTTATCATGGTAGATCATTGGACTACCTCAGTGCAAGCCCTTCATACAATTTCTTTGCAATTTCGTTGCAATTTCTTTTCTATTTTTCCTCTTCCTTCCTTTCTTCCTTCTGTCCTTCCTTTCTTCTTTTTTTTTTTTTTTTGCCATGACTCATTATTATATATTACTATTCTTTAGGATTGTGCACTCATATTTTCCTATGTGTGTTCTAAGCAATGTTGTACTCTGTAAGTATACAAAGTGAAATAGGTTTTGTATAAGGTATTTTTGTAAGCTTTTCAAATTTTAAAGGTCTTCTATATTTAAATGAACTCAGGCTCCTATAATTTTCACCAATGAAATTGTATGCCTCTACGATGAGCACCTTTTCAGATAGAGATGAAGGTCCCCAAAGGACTAGATTATTGTATAGTACTTTCAAGGTCTCCTTTACTCCAAGCACATTCAAGCTGAAATTGTACACTAATAGGAGAGATGGCTCTAAAATTATTTTCCTCTTCATTTTTCCTCATTCTGCTACCAAGATCCTGCAGCCTAATGACTAAATCTTAGGACTTTATTTTTTTTTTAAGTTTATTTACTTATTTTGAGAGAGTGAGAGAAAGAGTACAAGCAGGGGAGGGGCAGAAAGGGAAAGAAAGAATCCCAAGAGAGTTCATGAACTCAGGAGCCATGAGATCATGACCTGAGCCAAAATCGAGAGTCAGATGCTTAGCCAACTGAACCACCCAGGTGTCCCTTAGGACTTTCTGAAAAGCTATTTCTTAGTAATGATTCATAGTAATGACTATGCTTTTCATGAAATTTCTACCTCACTAAAAATTAACATCTTTCAGAGACTGTTAGAATTGGTAAATATATTAATAATTGAAATTAAGGGAACAACCTGAGTTTTCCTCTACTAGGCAACATGGTGTTATTCTTTCCAAATTCTTCATAATTTCATCACATATAATTTGGATCAAGCACAGACTTCAGAGGAATGATAATTGGCAGTCTAGATAATTTTCCCAGTGAGAGCACTGTTAGTGATAATATAGATGATCATTATGAACATCATTCTTAAATTATTTGAATTTTAGGTCCAGTAATATAAGGTTACCTTTTTATTGATGTATTTTGGAAATAGTCCTGAAGTTTCAAGATCATGCTTATCTCCAGTTCTTTTGTCAACATAAATTGGTTTAGGCTTCTTAGTCACTCCCAGAATGACATTGGCTGCATTTGTGTTTATAAAATTTTTTTCGCTTCGTATTCCCATGACTGGATGATCAGTTCTCAGTGGCACAGGAGGCTTTCTGGGCTCATTCCAATCAAATTTTTTTTCTGTTAAATATAACATACCCTTGTTAATATTAAATTATAAACATTGCTATTCAATACTGTTTATAATATCTAGATATTTTACCATGAGGATATTAGAGTTTTATTAATAATATATTCAAATATTTGGGGTAAAAAATCAGTAATCGTAAATGCAAAATATTAAGTGCAACATAATCAATTAATATGCTGAAGAACAATATACTAACCTAAGGAAAGGAGATAAGCCCCCCAAGTCATATGCTAGCTAACCAATATATTTTTACTAGTTATTGTGAAAATATTTTCTAATAAAGATGTCAACAACAAATGTTCAGCTTTCTCACTGGAAAAAATTCAACTCTTTTCTGAGTACTACCAATATTGCTAATAATTGCTTATTCAAAGGAAAGTTATTGAAAAATCACCAATACATCAAACTTGATGAAAATCCAAGACTGTATGGATTTTTTTTTCACCAGAACTCTTGTTACTATAAGGTATGAAGATCATGTAATAACTATGTACCCAACATGCAGCTTAACAAAAATTACCAACACAGTTGAACTTTCCTATTCGCTCCTCCCTGATTGCATCTCACTTCCTAAAATTACTACTATACAGAATTCATCTTATTTATTTCTCTCTACCACATTCTCTTCATTAGCAGCAGATGAAATTGGCCATTTTTACACAGCCTCTTCAACTTGACCATTCCAACTCATCTATTTTGATACAGCCACATCAAAATGGTTTGTCAGAAAAGAATGTAAAATAATTACAATTTATTTCCAAGAACTGAAGGCAACAGACGTCTTGACAAAACCTTATTCAAATCTTAACTCCACACAATTACTAGGTACTTTGGCTTTATTCATTTCTGCACTGTTTGAACTTTTTTTTATGAGTTTATGTGACTTGTATTAGCAGGAAAAAAGATATTATTAGAAAGTCTAAGGACTGGATTAACCTCTCATGATGGGCTGAATTGTGTCCCTCCCAATATTCATATGTTGAAGCCCTAACACCAGTACCAGAGGTAAAACCCTTTGGACACAGGGTTTTAAAGAGGTACCTAAGTTAAAATGAGGTCACTCTAGAGTGGGTCCTAACCCAATGTAATGGACGTCCTTAGAAGAGGAAGAAATTTGGACACAGACACACACAGAAGGAAGACCATTTGAAAAGAAATGGAAATGACAGCCATCTGCAAGCCAAGAACAGAGGCCTCAGAAGAAACCAACTCAGACAACACCCTGATCTTGGACTCTGGCACTCAGAATTGTGACCAAATACATTTCTGTTCAAGCTCCTCAATCTGTGACTCTTTGTTATGGCAGCTCCAGCAAACTAATACTTCTGATATAGTTCTACACACCTAGAAATATTATAAAGGAGTTTTTGGAAAATTTGTTTATTCATGAATTCATGCAGCATATTTTTGTTGAACAAATACCATGTCCCCAGTTAATGATCTGGGAACTGTAGATACGATAGTAAACAAAAGAGACAAAGTTCTTATGGAGAGAACTCTCATGTTCTGTTCTCATGGAGTTTATAGTGGGGAAAGAAAAATTAAATTTAATATGTAGAATATAATATATATATTTGCTTGAACCATATGTGAAAGTTGTTTACTGTTTCTGATCTACCAAAATAGTATCTTCCTATGTAATACATTACTGAGATGTTGTGAGCATTGTTAGAGATTTCATTTGGAGTTCCTATAAAGCCTGGAGCAGAGAATAAGGACTCGTTGTTACAACCCAAAGAGTTTCTTTCTTCCAGATACACTTAACCAAATCAGATTTGCATAATGTTTGCCTAAAAAATCAGAGGTATCTCTCCTCTAGATGTTCACACTGAAATTATTCATTGGCCAAATTTAATTATGAGTTGAAAGTGCATGCAAATGGCTCCTGTAGCTATAAGGGAATATGTAGTTTTATAAATGTATATAAGAGGTAAACTAAATTCTTAGAACGTGAGGAAACAGCTCAGAAAGTCTAATAATTCATTCTTAGGTGAGGAAGTAGAGCAAATGACAACCCTTGGTTGGTTATGATTGTCCAGTGGATGGAGCCTAACACTGGCCACCTTCTTTCCCTTAACCTACCTAAACATCATCTTTTCTCTCATCCCAGGAGGAGGGGTTGGCAATGGGGTGAGGCTTGGAAAATGGGATGAGGATGTCTTTTCACAAATTATTCGGCAGTTGGGATAATAAATCTGAAAACCAAATGGTTTGGCTTTTTAACATTATGTCAAAATGGCAATGTCAACACAGCCTTGTAGTCATGTCAATGTTCTATCAATTGAATTTAGAGAAATGTTCATGTATCTGTTTTCAGTGTGTCTAACAAATTTCTGGCATCAAAGCTATTGTGTTTGAAATGGCAGAATATTCAAAAAGAGACTAGCAGCAGCCTTGGCATATATATATATATATATATATATATATATATATATATATATATGACCTTTATTTAACTCATATTATTGAACTCTTGCAACACCCCAGCTTTCTTGATTATTCATAAGGCAGATATAATTTTGTGTTTGTGTTGTCCTGTTTTAATGGGAGAGATAGACTTCTTCCCTTTTTTCCTTATTTGATGTTTAGGATTTATATAGTTTGGCAGTGTATTGTATAATGTGCTTAACCCTACAGAGGATACATGAGAACCCAACTAATATCATTGACATAAACTAATTTCATTTTACAATTTTCCAGTGTTCACAAGTGGTGTGAGTCACAAAATACCAAGACTCCTCTTGAGAAAGACAGAAAATAGACTTTTGAAGACATGAACTTATGCGTGGATGTTTAGATGTGCTTTTTTCCCTCTTTCCTGATAATGTCCTCATCCTTTGTCATGGCACATGGGTTTTGCAAGAGGATTGTGGGATAGCAAATATTGCCATAGGGAGAAATAGTTCCACTTTTGTCAAAAGATCCACCCTAGCTGGACTTCAGATGTTGAATTATTTTCTTGATGCCAGGTGACAAAAAAAGGCTAACTTTTTAAAAGAGAGAGACTAATTTCTCTCTCCTCTCTATTGTCCTAAAACATCAGGAAAGATACACCCAGGATGGGAAGAAGCTTCTTCCATGCATACATCCATTTTCCAGATAGCCTTCTTCCTAAAATCTATATGCTCGACGACCATTATTAATTACACAATTTTCAATGCCTAGTACAAAATGACAACATGGGGCACCTTGATCAAACATCAAGAATTTCAAGACGGCAAAAGCAAAGCATTAAACCAAGCTCCTCAGCATGTGGCCCTCCCCATGCGAATGCCCGAGAAGCTGGCTCTGTCTACCACTCATTCACGAAGGGTCCTCCATTACACCTGACTTATTTGCTGTCCTAATGGTCTTAGAGATCTGGGAGAGTTAAAGCCCATGCCTGATAGTTGCTTCAGCTGGTATAACAGTTGTGATTCTCATCTCTTGCAGGGAAGACCAGACAGGGTTTAGATGCTAGGCCATCTTATTGGGGCTTAGGACTCTTCTTATAATTGTCATTTGTTACTGAAGTCATACGGCTAGGGACTAGGATGGTGAGGCATGTGGTGCTAGCGGTAGGGCTTCATTAAGTAGTCCAAGATGTCATTCAGATGTATGCACCAGGACAGGGAAAGGCTATTTGGGGTATAACTCAGCATTCTCCACCTTCTTCTTCCACTGAATTCTCTACTTCTACTTTCTCCTAGCCTCTCAGTTTCTGTTAAATATGAGGTAAACCAATCACCTATGAACATTTAATATTCATAGGCAGTAAGATAATTCGAGTTAAATTCTCTGTTAGCACTTTTTTTCAAGTTTATTTATTTATTTTGTGAGAGAGAAAGGGCAAGTGGGAGAGGGGCAGAAAGGGAGGGAGGGAGAGAGAATCCCAAGCAGGCTCCATTCTGTCAGCATGGAGCCAGATGTGGGGCTCCAGCTCACAAATCGTGAGATCATGACCTGAGCCAAAGTCAACTGCTTAACTGACTGAGCCACCTAGGCACCCCGCTGTTAGCACTTTTAATATTAAAAAGAGTGATGAAACCTACTGGGTGGTAGAGTTTTTTCCATTGAATGTTTCTTCAGGAAATTCTTTGGAGAAGGTAGTTCAACTTTCGGTGGCCCCATAGTCTTCATTGCAGCTTTACATTTTTGCGTGTTATCTTTAATAGAGGCCTTAAAAATGGATACGTACCTAAAAGTAAAAAAAAAAAACCAAAACTGTAGCATTTATATTTCTAGTAAAAATTGCTTACAGTTTAAGAAAGGATATACATTTTAATGTATATAAGTCTATATTCATTCAGAGATAGACATAAAGCATAATTATCTGAGCCCTGTCTATCAGGTACCCTAGATGGAAGTTTGGCCCTGAGAGGTGCCAGTGTAAAGATTATAGTATTTCCTTGTTATCATGTGAATGTGTGTAGCATCAATGGTGATGTCTCCTCTCCCATTCCTGATATTGGTGAACTGTGTCCTTTCTCTCCCCACTATAAACTCCATGAGAACAGAACATGATCATATCAGGGTGCCTGGGTGGCTCAAGTAGTTAAACATCTGACTCTAGGTTTCAGCTCAGGTCATGATTTCTCGGTTCATGAGATCAAGCCCTGTATCAGATTCTGTGCTGATGGTGTGGAGCCTGCTTGGGATTCTCTCTCTCTCTCCCTTTCTCTCTCTCTTCCCCTCTCCTACTTGTGCTCTCTCTCTCTTTCTCACTCTCTCACAAATAAAAACATTTAAAAATAAAAATAAATAAAATTATCACATCTTCTTGAACTGACTACTTCATCATTATAAAGTAATGTTCTTTATCCCCTTTAAAACTCTGTACTCAAAAATCTACTCTATGTCATATTAATAAAACTATTTCATCACTCCTTTGATTTGTGGCAGCACAGTGTTTTCTGTTCTTTGACTTTTTACTTATTTTGTGACTTTATTTTTAAAGGAGTTTTCTTATGGAAAGCATAGAAACTTTAACCTTTCTAAAAATCTCCTTTATTTGGTGTTCAGACCATTCATATCTGATGTAATTTTAAAAATACATTTGCGGGGGACTGAGTGGCTCAGTCAGTTAATCCTCTGACTCTTGATTTTGGCTTAGGTCATAGTCTCACAGTCGTGAGATTGAGCCTGGAGTCAGGCTCTATGCTGGACGTGGAGCCTGCTTAAGATTTTCTCTCTCCAAGGGTGCCCGGGTGGCTCAGTTGGTGAAGTGTCCAACTTCAGCTCAGGTCATGATTTCATGGTCCGTGAGTTTGAGCTCCATGTCAGGCTTTGAGCTGTCAGAACAGGGCCTGGAGCCTGCTTTGGATTCTGTGTCTCCCTCTGTCTCTGCCCCTCCCCTGCTCACATTCTGTCTCTCTCTCTCTCTCTCTCTCTCTCTCTCTCAAAAATAAAAATAAGCATTAAAAAAATGTTTTTAAAGATTTTCTCTTTCCTTTTCCCTCTGCCCCTCCCCCCTCAAAAAAAGAAAAAAAGAAAATATAAAAATAAACAAAAAATTTAAAAAGTAAAAATAAAAAATGAATAAAACTCCATCTGTGTTTAAATTTTCCATCTTGCTATTTGTTTTCTACATACCACTTTGTTCATTCTTCTTCTTTTTATTTTGCCTTATTTTTATTTTTTGACTTTGTTTTGTTTTATGTAAGTTCTGAAGTTTATAATATACATGTTTAACTTATAGTCTACCTTCAAGTAACATTATACCATTTCATATAGAGTGTAAAAACCTTAACAAAAGAATACTTGCATTTACCCATCATCCCACCTTTGTCCTAGTGTTGTAATATATTTTACTTCCATGTGCTATAAAACCCATAATTCATTGTGATTTTTCCCCTTAAAAAGCCAACTATAGTTTAATGAAATTTAAAGAGAAAAAAATAATTTCTAATATTTACCCATGTATTTGCCATTTCCAGTGTTCTTTATTTCATTATGCAGATCCAAATTTCCAACTTGTATCCTTTCTTGTGCATTAAGGACTTTTTAACATCTGGATTCCATTGTTTCTGATGAGATATTTGCTATCTTCTTTGTATTTAATGTTTCTTTTATCTTTGGCTGTTTTTAAGACTTTCCCTTTATTACTGATTTTAAGAAATTTGGTTGTAATGTCCCTTGGTATGGTCTTCTTCCCCTCCTCCTTCTCCTTCTTTTTCTTCTTCCTGCTTGGCATTCATTGTGGTTCTTGGATTTGGGTATTTAGAAATTTCATTAAATTTGTCAAAATTTTGGACATTACTCAAATATTTTTTCTGTTTACCCATCTCTCTTCTCTTCTTATGTAATTCTAATTATACTTATGTTAGGCTGCTTGATGTTGTCTACAATTCACTGATTCACTGTTTTCCTTTTCAGTTTTTTTTCCTGTTTCATTTTGTATTGTTCTATTACTGTGTCTTCAAAGTCAACAATATTTTCTTCAGTGTTTTAGCTACTGTTAATCCCACCTAGTAGACTATTTTCATTTTAGGCATGGTATCCTTTATGTCTAGAAGGGAACTGCTGAGTTTTGTTTAAATTCCTCTTACTTGAGCTTTGGCCTGGAAACTCTCTAGGGAGAATGTTGGGGCAATTGTAGGGCTTGTTTCTCCTTTCTTAGGGGTGACTGCTCTGTGCTGTCTATTGGCCAGTGTATGAAAAACTATTGTTTTACACTTTGTTTTCAGATGTTTTAGTTGTTTAAGGTGAGAAGATAAATTTCATCCTTGATTGGAAGCAGAAGTTTAGCTATGCCACTTTTAACAACTTGTATTCTCTTTCTCTTTTTTTAAGGTCTATTTATTTTTGAGAGAGAGAGAGAGTGCAAGCAGGGGAGGGACGGAGAGAGGAGCACAGAGGATCTGAAGAAGGCTCTGTGCTGACAGTAGTGAGATTGATGTGGGGATTGAACTCACGAACTGTGAGATCCTGACCTCAGCTGAAGTCTGATGCTCAACCGACTGAGCCACCCAGGCACCCACTTGTATTATTTTCTTATGTATGCTGATAAGTTTGCTTGGAAAAACATTAAATTGTTTCTTGCTTTTAGAGGCCTTTCCTCAACCTTGAATTCAATGGTTGGGGATTAATTATGGTCTAAAAAGAATGAGTTTATTAGATACCTTTATAAAATAATGTTCAATCTAAATTTGTGCCTTAAGTTTCCTACAGAAGTTGGAATTGGCAGATATCTCTTGATTAATAAAATAACTTCCCCTCTGGTAAGAAAAGAGTGTATATGCTCTCACTTCTTTTTAATTTGCTATCTTGTGATTCAATACATTATTTTGTGAGCTGAAAGCTTACCCATTTGTTATACAAAACAATATATTTTATACTTTATGAATAATTTTTTATTTTTCCAAATTACAAAAATAAAAAATGATGAAACTATCATAATGCTGTATACTAATTATATATCAATTTTAAAAATGAATAAAAATCTAGTTTTACTCTATCTCCTCAATCCCTTTTCCAAATAAATTTAGTTTTCTATGTTTCTATTTATGTATGAAATATACCTTGTTTTTTAAAACTTAATATAATGTGATTTCTTTCCATATTAGTACATGCAAAGTTTCTTTTCTTTACAAGAGATGAAGAAACATGTTATTATTGTGGAAGTCTGCAGAGAGAGACTGGACAGCTATATTAAAATCTGAATAACAATTTCTAACACTAGTCATAAAACTCTGAGACCACATATGGCAGCAATGAGAATTTTAACATAAAATTTCATTATTCTATAAACAAGGACTTTGGAATATTCCTGGCTTTCTTTGAATATAAGTTCATTTAAAAGGACTACTGCTTTCCCCAGTTGAATTATTGGATACAAATTGTCAGCAAAGTAGATAAGAACCTCAGGAGAAAATAAGTATGTTATCTAAGATTTCATAATAGTCAAGACTACTTAGCAAAGTCAGATACATAACTAGACTTTAAACAAAGAGATGTTATAAAACCTCAGAAAATATAGATATAGTAGTATGGAAAATAAAGAAAATGAAAGATAGTCCAAGAAAAATGAAAAGCTGTGAAAATGAAATTCAGACTCCATGTCACAGTTGATGCCAGTGAAAACCAGAAAGCCTTAAAAAAAAACCAAACAGCCAACTAGTGAGTGCTTAGACATTAAATATTCCCACATTAAATAAGCATGCATCCAGAAACTCCATGCTGGTGAATCTGATGTAAATTTTAGAGAGCATCTAAAAACCTGTAGAGAAGCAATGATTAAATGAGCCATTTGGAGTTTCAATTCCCTGAAATGAATATCATTTTTTAAAAAAGATTACTTGACTCATAAATCAGGCAAATACCTTAGACATAATATACACCTTTATGTTAGCAGAGCCTCTTATCCTTACTGATAAGAGAGATATGAATTGATTAATGTATGCACATGGATGACTGACTGAACCCTCCTAACATTGAATGGCTGTCAGCCTAGAAAGAAGTGTCCTTTAGTCTACTAAGCAAAATATTTGCCCTATTCAATGACAGACAGAGATATACAAGACACACTTATTAGATTTACAAATAACACAAAGCTGGGAGGGACGGTTGAGACAGTGCATGAAAGATTTAAAGTGCAAAACTATCTCCGTAGATCAATGATGAGTTTAGATTTTTAAAAAATCAGTTACATTAATTAGAGGATGAGAGAGACTGACCTTAGCTATAAGTCATGTGGGCATTTCAGTGTGAGGCAATGGTGGGACATGAGTGTCAAAATGCTAATGAATTCATTAATGGAAGTATTGTGCTAAAGATAATGGTTCCATAAACTGTTTGGTACATATCTGGAATATTACCTTAAACAAAAGGGAAAGAGAGAATGGTTGGAGATTTTAAGTAACTGGAGCCATCAACAGAAGGGTGACAAATTTGGTGAACATCTTGGAAACCATCTCATGTGTCATGAGCAATTGAAATTTTGAAAACTGATTCATGGCTTCCCATTGACTTTAACATTGTTAGATCTTAAATCCCAGCTCATTAAGTTCAACTGCAAGAGGATGGCCTTCACCCCACTTTCATTGCACAGATCCATTTTCTAAGTTCTCATTAGTTATCCGCATCTCTCATTGGGATATGGTTTTACTGTTGATCAACATTTTAATGTTTGTATTTTAGTTTCCCAAGGAGACTGTAACCTCTGAGGCATGAGAGATCACAATGCAGTCAGTTGTTGAGAAATCCACCACTTTGTGAAAGCTGGACAGTAATCTTGCTAGTCTTGCAAAGAGCCACAGTGAGCTTTCTTAAAGCTGGGTTTATAACTCAGTAATGCAAATAGATTTCTTTCTTTTTCTTTCTTTCTTTCTTTCTTTCTTTCTTTCTTTCTTTCTTTCTCTTTCTTCCTTCCTTTTCTTTCTTTCTTTCTTTCTTTCTTTCTTTCTTTCTTTCTTTCTTTCTTTCTTTCTTTCTTTCTTTCTTTCTTTCCTTCCTTCCTTCCTTCCTTCCTTCCTTCCTTCCTTCCTGCCTCCCTGCCTTCCTGCCTTTCCTTCCTTCCTTCGAGAGAGACAAAAAGAGCACAAGACAGGGAGGGGCAGAAAGAAAGGGAGAGAGGGAGAATCCCAAGCAGGCTCCTCATGGTCAGTGTGCAGAGTCCAGCGCGGGGCTGGAACCCACAAAACCGTGAGATAATGACCTGAGCCAAAATCAGGAGTCAGAGGGTTAACTAACTGAGCCACCCAGGTGCCCCCTATGTTTCCTTCTTAAGATTCTTACCACTGTTGGGAAAATGAATAAAGTTTTACACCATAAGATGGCCGCGAGGACTAAAACAAGCTCTGGTCTCTGGCTTAGAAACCCCTCTTCCAGGTTCTTCTTGCCCTGTTTGCCATGCGCGCAACCCCCCTCCCCCCCCCCCCCAAATACGGAGGCAGACAACTATAAATTACGCTTCCTGCTTGCATTCAGGGCTCAGATCTTTGGAGAAATGGTCTCCCCTGAGCCCACCGGTGTTAAATAAATCTCCGATCCACCAAGATCTCTGAATGCCGCTTGGTTTTTCCGCCAGTGTTCCAGCCTGGTTCCGTAACACCACTAACAGGGGGATTGGGTCAGGGCAAGTTAGTGTCAGTGTGGTGAGGAGGAATTTGTTAAATGTGTTATTATGCTCTGTTTTTACATATTAGTGGTTTGCCTGTATGGCATCTTTATCAAAGTAAAACCTCCCCAGGTTGTTGCAGACAGTGTAGGATGTTGTGGACAGTCTCACCCTAACAGAGAGTCCTCTGGCACCACAATTGATGCCTTCTATTCCCTTCACCCTAAGTTCCTTTTTCTTACTTATTCCTTCAGAGTCAACCAAGGAGTTTGTGCTATCACTTCCAACATTTCCCAAGAACATTCTCCAAAGGCAATGTTATACACATAAATAGGGGCTCAGTTATTGCTTATCAAATGAACAGACTAGACTGTTCCTATAAAATTTCTTGAAAAAATTACTTAGATGCAGTAAAGATGCCTCTTTTTAATTTATCAATGAACAGAACACCTATCTAATAAAATATCTTAACTTTCAAATTCAGTACTCTCTAGAAAATACAGCCTACCAGTGGGTTTCAGAGAAGAGGAACTTTATCTTGTACAACATACTGGATTTTTTGACCAAAAGTTCACTCAGCAATAGTTAATTTGAACATTCGTCATAAATTCTACAAGTCCATCACATCTTACTTTACATTCCTCTTTCCATTCTCTGCTAGATTCTGAGAAACTAATGGAAAATAATATAGGTACTGCTCTTATTGAAACCAGATTCTTGGGCTTACAATGGAAGGGTTTGCCCACTTGTTGATGTTATATACCCCAAGGAATTACTAGTATAAATAATTGACCATTAGATCTGAAAGGAACCTTAAAGATGATCCGGATCATTTAGTGTGTCTTACAGATAAGAAAATAAATGAAAATTTATTCATGATTCCCAAACCAGTTAGTTGCAGAGTCTTTTTTTTAAGCCCATCGCACTTTCAATGTGGTTTTGACGTGCATCAGGAAAAGAAGAAAGGTAAAGAACAGCAAATATTTCGAATTCTAGGAGGAATAAGATCTTCTGCACTAGTTACCTTCTTTTCTCCCCATAGATTTACATAAGTTCTAAGTTTATACACAGGAGACTAACTGAGATATTTACTTCAGGGTTACCTTTTTGAAATGTGGGGGAACTTAAGGGGTCCTAACACCCATGTAAAATTTTTAACTCAATTATATATTTTTGGGTCTCTACCCATCTATTCTTCTTTCTATCCAACTATCAGATCTGAAAAAGACTTTAGAAACGAATCTATTTTGTTTTACCAGTCAAAAAACTGAGCCTCAGAAACAAAAAGGAATGTATATTTGACAACAATCTCAGAAATAACTACTATCCCTTTAGAGAGGGAGCAGTAGTGTAGTCAGAAATAAAACAACGAACCCCTGAAACCAAGTAGGAAGTATCCTAACACAGGACAATAAAACTGTGATTTTCTTTTTTCAGTAACAAGAAATTTCACGCTATTTTGTATGCCACATCATGTACGAACAATTAAATTACAAAACAATTACATACTATATTAACAAGTGGCTAACATAATAAAACGGCCCTCTCACAGCACTGGACCGTCCTCTCCGTGAATTGTGACATAGATGTTAAATACCCAGGTTTTGCAGCCACTTCCTTAAAAAGCTGGCATCCAAGTCTACTTCATTAAGACAAAAATATATGTAATTTCTTTTTAAAAGTCGTATGTTGCTTAATCTTGAAATGGCATAGTTATTCCTTATTCTTGTTTCAAGTGATAATCTTTTGTTTACCCACATACCTAGGAGGCTGGGGAGGCTCCTTCCGGTCACTGGGTATGAGGTTATAAATGCTCTCAGAAAAGCAAGTTGTATCCATGGCCACCAAAATGACTCCTTAAATATGGTCAACTTTTTTCTCACTGTACCAGTATGTCTGTCCCTTTCTTCACTGTTTCCCGTTTCCTTTCCTACTCTTGACTTCTCACGGAACTAAGGTTTCTCTCTTTCACCTAATTCCCCTTTGACCTGTCAGCAGTCCTCTCTTGGGAAGAAAATAAAATAGCCCTTCTAATTCTCTAGGGGTTGCTTAGCGTTGTTGACGGCGTGGTTGCTTGGGTAACAGTTGCTAGGCTACGTGGAAGTAGAAGGCAGCCCTGCAAACTAGGTTTTCTTCCCTCTGCAGTTCTTCTGCTTGAGAAGTTCAATATGGAAACCACTGTTTATATGTGCCTTTGGGAATAATGAGTTGAATGGCGTCCCCTTACTTAAACACACTGCTCGTTTCTGTCTGCATATTTGGAGAGGAAAACACGCTCCACTGCAGACCGTAGGGAAGCATAGCTCCTGCGCAAGCGTCACACAATAAGGCTCTCGTGCGCAGGCGCCAATCTCGGCGGCGGTGGGGCGAGCCGCTGAGGCCAGGCTGACGTAAGGCCTTCGCCGAGAGCTGGACGGGGTGGGTGGGGAGAAGCCTGAGGAGCAGGGAGGACTCACATAGGTGGAGCGCGGACAGCTAGTCACGTGCTCGGCGTGAGGTTGCTCGGGGCGTGGGTGTGGCGCGCCGGCGCGCAGGCCCTCCCTGACAGACGCAGGCGCAGAGACCGCAGCGCGGGGCTGGGGGCGGATCAGGCCTAGCGAGGGCCTCGGGCCTGGGCCGTGGGCGAGCCGGGGAGAGGCCCCGAGGTGTGGGAGTCCGTCCCGAGGCGGCAGTGGCGGCTCCTGAACGCTCCTTCCCATTTTCTTTCCTTTCCCCCCAGTCTTCTCAGTGTGATTTTCTTGGTGAGTGATTTGAGGAGAAAGAAAGGGAAACTGTAGAAACCGGTCCGTTCCCATCGCATGCCTTTCCCCTTTTCGTTTCTTCCCCTTTCCGCTACTCCGTTGTGATATCAACTGTGTCTGGGCGCATTTTCCCCGCTGCTTCTGCCTGGGCTGCCCGGAGCTCGCTCGGCTGCCTTGCTCACCACCTGCGGGAGTGCGCGCCCACGTCCCGCCTTACGCCCATCCACCTGTCGCGCTGAGGTCCTCCCCAGCCTCCCTCTTTCTCCTGCGCCTCGCTGCTTCTCTGCTCCGCCCGTTTACCTCTTAGTCGGGTCCCTCCTCTTAGGTATTACTCCACCGACGTGTGGACTGGCTGTTTTTAAAAACAGCAGCCTAAACCAGAAGGGGAAGCTTTTTTAAACGGGCCCTTGAATTTTTGCTTATTTTTTTTTTGTTTGATTGATTGGTTGCTGTCCCTTTTTTGATACTGTCTTCTCAGAAAAGGTTTTATTCCGTTTTGAACCGCCTGGTCTTCCATAAGCCTATTCACGTAAGATTGCTGAAAGAAATTTATATAGAAGCCTTTGCCACCCCGAGTCTCTAAAAGGCATTTTGGCAAGATTTGGGAAATAAGTTATTTGGTTTGAACCAAACTTACAGAGGCCACTGCCCACAGGGAATAAAGACGGTCAGAGATAAAAGACAACACCAGTGTGGGTCGGCTCACTGCCAGGGTGCTCCTGGGAGAGAGAAAAACAGCACGATTGCTTCATTAACCTTTTAATTCCTACTTAAAAGGCTATGCAGAATATGTAGGTGCTGATCATTTGGGACTTTTAGTGAATTTCATTAGATAAGAATACATTTAGTTTTTTCTTATCCAGTTAATCAGGTTTTTATCTTTATCCCGTGTGTTTAACATTTTATTTCAGATGGGTGACACGTTGGAAATGATGCTCCTGTTCACATCAGATTTTCTACTTTTTAAAACTTTTTTTTCTGTGTGTATATACCACTTTGTCCTTTTCCTTTCCCCTTTATGTTTTTTTGGGGGGTGGGTGTTCTTTTTGCTTAGCATGTATAAAGAGAAAAAATCTTTTTCTAAAGAATACATACTAAACTTTGAACTAAGGACTCCTAACGATAACACCATTAGCCAATGGATGGTCATTGGTCATATAACCTAAAGCTTATAAATATTCTAATGAAGAAACACTTTGGGATGTTTTATATTATTCAGTTCTTAAAAGAGCCAGTAAGTGTAAAGCCTGTTACCTCCAGTTAGTACCAACCGACCTTAGCTACAGTCCTGACTCTTTGGTGTTACCAAATACAGTAATTTCACAGAAGACAATGTATTTATTGTGGTTTTAAAAATACCAAACAATTTGATCTCACTATAGTATATTTAGTTTACAGTCTTGATGAAATTGTTAAATCATTTAGAAAGGAACTTTTTTCCCTTAGATCCTTGGTCTATAATTCTGCTTGCCTTTTGAAAACATATTTACAAAGAATATATTTCTGTTTTTTATAATTCCCTCAAAATAGCAATACTGTTAAAGAAAATATCTGTGTCCAGTATGCCCGCCAAGAATTAGTACTGATATATTGTCAGAGGTCATGAACCTTTTCCATAATGGGCTACGTAATATTTTAGGCCTTTGCATGCTGAATGGTTTTGGTCAAAACTGCTCAACTCCACTGTTGTAGCTCAAAAACAGCCAAAGACAATACTAAACAGGTGAACAAATAAATAAGCAAAGTTGTATTCCCATAAAACTTAATTTACAAAAAACTTAATTTACAAAAAAACTTAATTTACAAAAAAAAAAAAACAAATAAATAAGTAAAGTTGTGTTCCCATAAAACTTAATTTACAAAAAACTTAATTATCCAGGTTTTGCACAGATTTGGCCTGTGGGTTATGGTTTGCACAGACCCCTGCTATAAATGCTTGTACATACAAATTTGAGTTTTTTTGCTAAAGATTAATCTAACTTACTTAGATGAATAAAATGGGCATAGGTGGGAATATAAATAAGACAAGGAGGAGGAAAATAAACCCTGTGTAAGAGATATTCTTTGTAATACTTATAAGTTACAGAGTTTAAAAGGATACTTAGGAAGTCTTGAATTAAATACTCAAGACCATTAAGAGGATATCCAACAGCAAAAGAGTAGCCACAGGAAAGACTTAATCAGCTTTGATACTAAATAGGGGCAAGGATGAGGGTTGAACTTGTAAATTCCACTTTTGATTATAAGAGCCCTGTGATTACAACAGGGCACCGGAGTGTATGTTCCTTCCACCCTTTCCACCTCGCTATTTCTAGGTAAGTTAGGAGCTGACTGACACAAAGGCTTGATATGAGAAGATTTTTGCTCAGTGTTCCAGAGCGGAATTTTACCCCCTGTGATTAGTTTATGTCTCAGTATATTTGCATTTTTTAAATTATGTATTGGGAAACGATTTATTGCTGTAAAAATGCAGTCATTTTTAAGAATTTTAAAAAATCAGGATGTCTTACTTCTTAAGACAATGGACTGGATTAGTCATTCTTCTGAGAAATTTAGATTGCATTAATATAGGGTGACAAGCATACTCAAGACATGAATATTTTCAGAAGTTTATTGAACTATAGCCAGTTCTCATCATAAAATAATTTTTATTAAAAATTTTTTTTTCAACGTTTTTTATTTATTTTTGGCACAGAGAGAGACAGAGCATGAACGGGGGAGGGGCAGAGAGAGAGGGAGACACAGAATCGGAAACAGGCTCCAGGCTCTGAGCCATCAGCCCAGAGCCTGACGCGGGGCTCGAACTCACGGACCGCGAGATCGTGACCTGGCTGAAGTCGGACGCTTAGCCGACTGCGCCACCCAGGCGCCCCTAAAATAATTTTTAAAGTGCTGTGTCTTATGTTTTATTTTGAAATAGTATGTTTTAAATGAGTGAGAAATGCTAAATCATCCTGACTAAATAGGATTTTGATGATTTCCCAGAGGAATTGGAAACTAGGTAATTTTATAATGGAATTGAAAAATTCTTCTCAACCATTCTGGAAGTAAAAATTGATAATGGGTATGATTTTAATTGATGAGCAGTCATCTAGTGTGACCTTAGGAAAACTTCACTGTACATAGGTTGCTGAAAATTAATGTGGTTTTTGGTTTAAAAAATGTAAGCTTATTAGCATTTATGGGAAATAATTTGAAAGTGATTTAAAAAGTGATTTCTTTACTTTTTTTTCCCTTGAATTCTTTATTCAGTTTTGATCAGCTTGCCACAGTAAAATTGTTAAATTTTGCGTCTTGAGATCAAAGAGTACATGAATCATTATGTCCATGTGGACATTGTGTTTTTGTATTTTAAAGTTCTTGCTGTGACACTGACACATTACTGCCTTTTCATTTGTCTGTTTGAATGGCAGGTGTCTATTATGTCTCGAAAGTAGCCAGTGGAATTAGTGGATCAAAAAGCCCCACTCTAAGTGATTAGTAGGAAAACCTACTTAAAAAGTATTACTGTATAATGTGCTGGTCTTCCATCCTCTGAGGAGTTAGAGAGTAGGACTAAAATATTTTCATGAGGAACGTGGCTCTGCAAAAAATACTTCAGGATATTGGGATAGTAAAACCTGAGTACTTTATAGCCAAGTGATTTGGTCTAAATACTGCTTTTGTTTTCTGACTCTTGTAGTTGACTTCCATTTAATTGGAAATTGTTTTGTCTGTTGCCTTTGCAGTGTCACAACATGGCTTTGAGTCAAAAAGGAGGATGATATGCAGTTGATCCTCACTTTTTGCAGGTTCGACATTTGTGAATTCTGCTCGCTAGAATTTATTTATAACCCCAAGGTAATTCCCTGTAGAACCTGTGCATTTGTTCACGGACACACGCACTGTGGCGAAAGATAGGAGTCTCCTGATGCGCGTGCTCCAAGCTGAGGTCAAGCAAGGTGATGCTGTCTGCCTTCTGGTTTCAGCTCAAATACGGCCAACAAGTGTCCTCCTCCCATTCTATTTAGTGCCACATTTTTCACATTTCTGTGCCTCTAGTTAGTGATTTTTGATGTTTACAATGGCCCCCAGAGGGCTGAAGTGTGCTTAGTGTTCCTAAGGCAATAAGGCTATGATGCACCTAACAGATAAAATGTGCGTTAGATAAGTTTCATCCAGGCATAAGTTAGAGTACTATTGGCTGTTCAGTGGTATTGAATCAAGCATATATATGTACAAATTACGTATTAAAAATATAAAAAATATATAAAATGTCTTTAAACAGAGACATAAAACAAGGTTATATATTGATCAGTTGGCAAAAAGGTGACTAGAGGCTCACAGGAACCTAACCCTGTATTTCCCCTAGGAACAATGAGAATATTCAATATTCACTAATTTAGTACTCACGGTGACTTTATAGAATATAACTACCATGAATAAGAAGAATTGACTATATTACTCTTAAGTAAACCTAGTTTCCAGATGGAAGTTACATAGTGTGGGTATTATTCATCTTGCCTTTTGGCTGGCTTACAATGGATGTTGAAGCCCTAAAATTAATTTGAGGCTAAAATGTTATAAAACAAAATTCAGTATGTTACTTAAAATAGAATTCATCTTCTTTATTTTTCTTTAACAGTAATACTATTTGTTTACATATTCTAGCCCTTAACACCTCCCTTCTGCTACTGTATCAGTAAATAATACTGATACAGAATTAAATTGAACTGTCATAATTTTCTATTTTTAATTCATATAAAGTAAAGGACAACTCAGGTTACAAGAGATAAGGTGAATGAATGATGCATAATGTTTGTGTTACAGTCTTCTACTTTTAATAGTTGATGGTGAGCATTGTAGTAACCAACACAAAGTGGAGAAGATCAGTTAAAAGATTTAATGTTCATAAAAACAAACCAGCTACTCAGGTAATATTAGAATGATTGCTAATACGGACATCAGAAAATTACACATTGGGAAGTAAAAAAAAGAACACACACTGTGATGTCATAAGCCAAAGCCTCCTGAATAGGAGGTTAATCAGGTTATTTTATAAAGTGCCTTCAAAACACCTAGTGTTCTCTCCTCCAGGAAAAATAACTAGTGTTAAAGTACTTTACTAGAATACAGTTCAATAAAAGAGATTGCTGAAATGGCTCAAGTGTACAGTTCTCTGGTCCTTGGTTTACTACAGGAAGAGAATTAGACTGCACAGCAAAACAGTTCTTGATTCATGGATAAGTACCATTATTTTCTCTGAAGGTTTATAAACTAACCAGACCGTAAAAAAATATACTTAGCCTTGAGTCTAGGTATTCTGATTCAAATTAAATGATTTTGGTCCACTGTTTCTGCATGGCAGTAATTAATATTACCATATATGAGAATATTCTTATGTGCCAGCCACTGTGATATGTGCTTTGAATTTATTATAAGCTCAGTTAAGTAGCCAAGAGGTACCTGTATGTGGCAGACACTTTATTTGCACTTTTTACAGTAGGTTATCATTACGTACAAATCATGTAGTGATTCAGGTGGATAAAACAACCGACAAGAGAAATTCAAACACTCATTTTATAGCTTTAGGCCACAGATTTAAATTTTTCTGTCATCACTAAACATCCAGTTAAGAAATGAAAATTTTAGGTGTCATTGTGAAAGATTGTACATTTGTTATTATTTGGTAATATTACTCTTTCATATTGCTTGGTGGAAAAAATTCCTTCAGTACGGTTTAATAAAATTTCTTTTGTAAGACACAGATATTGGAAAAAAGTATCTTAATCTTTTAATAATAGATTTGGGGAAACGGGAAAGGGGTCAATTGATTATTTGTCTATACTTTAAAATTTTTAGGTAGATATCTTAATAATAGACCAGTCTATGTGTGGAATTTTATAATATTGTATGCAGTGATGATTAACTTGAAAATTTTTCTATTATAGACTCCGTTTTTTTTGCTAAGATTGACTTTGCCTCAGCATCAACAAACTCTTCATCTAAGATTGGTTCCTGTGTGTCATATATTTACAAGTCAGTGGAAATTACAAGTCAGCACATACAAGCTGAAAAGCCAAATAAGGAAATGTAATGCTTCTCTTGACAGTTCTAATTTAACTTGTAAGTTAAATTCGGTGTTAGTTTAAAGTGGTTTAAATGTTTAATTACAGAGCACAGTATTACAGATAATCAGAGTAGTAAATGATTGAAAGTTTTCAGAACATATTTAAACATACCACCTAATATTTAATATGGCTTAGTTGTGGAACGTGTGAAAAGCCCCACTACATGTCTGTAGAACTCCTGTGGTGAATTTGCATGAACATTGCAGCAGTTCCTAAATTGCATTTTGCACACGACTAACAATTTGACTTGTATGGCTTATATTCATGTTTTAATGGTGAGTATATTTCCAAAGACAGGGATCTGACTAGCGTGGGGAATTGCAGAGCTGCTCTGCATGCCAGAATAATTATTTTCTCTCATGACTGGAAGCATTCCTGAGGCTTTTTTTTTTTTTTTTTTTTTTTTTTTTTTTTTTTGCTATCACTGTAGAGTCTGGAATTTGAGTTAAGTCTCTCCACTGATCATGTTTAGAGGACAGAAACAAAAGTGACAGTTTCATGCAGATAAGGTTATAGATACGTAGCCTTTGACTTTGCTGTTAATTATCAATTTTTTCTTAACTATTTGCATAATATTATACCTTTCATTTTAGCTTTTTAAAAGTCTTCAATATGAAAAGTATGTAAGGATGATCTTTTACAATATGCATATAAAAGACACATAAGACAAAAAAATGTCATACCTTTGCCCTATCATTTGGGAAGTTATTTAAGTGTTTTGTGAGCAAATATTTTAGCCTGCTTTCCTGTTGTGAATTTTATAAGAAACGTATAAGTCTGTCTACATGCTCATACAACTAAAGAGAAATATGAAGAATATTACTCAGCTTTTGTGAATTGCAAGTAAATAGCATTCCAAATAATCCTTGTTTATATGGGTTATAAACCAAGAAACAATTTTCATTAGAGGAAAAGAACTACTACTCTGATTGTGTGTGTGTGTGTGTGTGTGTGTGTGTGTTTTAAAGCCTCTATGATAAGGCATTTTCTGAATAAAGTGTTGCTTATAGTTACAAATTTCTAAAGCTTTGATGATTCAGTCTTGAGATCGAAAAGATTATTAAGAGGATATCTGTAATATTTGAGAATTTGGATTTAAGTACTTTTTAAATGTCCCATACATTTGAAAGATTTCTAAACAGTTTATGTACAGTGGACATGGTTATTTTCAGTCCTGTTGGGACTTTAAGTCCGTTGAAATTAGTAACCAAATGTCTTTTTTGTTTTTATGTTTTGAAAAGGGCTAAAGCCAGTTTTTAGGTTGACTTGGGCAGAAAAGTGAAAAGAGAATGCTCCACTTTAACCGATGTCCGCATCTGAAACAAATAGCCCAGAAATGTTTTCCTAGTGTACATGTTAGAACGGATAAACATGTGCAGCTGTTTCTTTCAAGAACCTTTGCACTTGCAGAATTCAGGAAGTCATGGCACTCAACCCGCTCTCTTGTTGGAGACAAAAATATTATCCTGATGGGACCTCCTGGTGCTGGGAAAACAACAGTAGGCAGAATAATAGGTCAGAAACTAGGTTGTTGTGTCATAGATGTGGATGATGATATCCTTGAAAAAACCTGGAATATGAGTGTGTCTGAAAAATTACAGGATGTTGGTAATGAGCAATTTTTAGAAGAGGAAGGAAAAGCTGTGTTAAACTTCTCTGCATCTGGAAGTGTGATTTCCCTTACTGGGTCCAATCCAATGCATGATGCTAGCATGTGGCATCTGAAGAAAAATGGGATAATTGTATACCTGGACGTACCTCTAATAGATCTAGTCAGTCGTTTAAAATTCATGAAAGTAGATAGGATTGTAGGTCAGAATGCTGGCACATCTATGAAAGACTTACTTAAATTTAGAAGACAGTATTATAAGAAATGGTACGATACCCGTGTTTTTTGTGAAAGTGGGGCTTCCCCAGAGGAGGTAGCTGACAAAGTGCTTAATGCAGTTAAAAGATACCAAGATGTGGACTCAGAAACATTCATTTCAACAAGACACAATTGGCCTAAAGACTGCGAGCAGAAGGTCTCAACAAAATTCTTTAGTGAAGCAGTGATTGAGGGGTTAGCTTCTGATGGTGGACTCTTCGTTCCTGAGAAGGAGTTTCCAAAATTAAACTGTAGGGAGTGGAAAAGCCTAGTAGGAGCAACCTACATAGAAAGAGCACAAATACTATTGGAAAAGTGTATACATCCTGCTGACATACCTGCTGCCAGATTGGGAGAAATGATTGAAACTGCTTATGGGGAAAACTTTGCCTGCTCAAAAATCGCCCCTGTCAGGCACCTTTCAGGCAACCAGTTCATCCTGGAGCTGTTTCATGGACCAACAGGATCATTTAAAGATTTGTCTTTACAGCTTCTGCCTCATCTGTTTGCACACTGTATTCCACCAAGCTGCAATTATATGATACTTGTAGCTACGTCAGGAGACACGGGCAGCGCGGTCTTAAATGGTTTTAGTCGTATTAATAAGAATCACAAGCAAAGAATAGCCGTGGCCACATTTTTCCCTGAAAATGGAGTAAGTGATTTTCAAAAAGCACAAATAATTGGCAGCCAGAAAGAAAATGGGTGGGCAGTGGGTGTCAAGTCAGATTTTGATTTTTGCCAGACAGCTATAAAAAGAATTTTTAAAGATTCTGACTTTACTGGCTTTCTTATTATGGAACATGGAACTATCTTAAGTTCAGCTAATTCCATCAACTGGGGCCGACTGCTTCCCCAAGTAGTTTATCATGCTTCTGCATATCTTGATCTTGTTAGCCAAGGATTTATTTCTTTTGGAAGCCCGGTGGATGTCTGTATTCCCACAGGAAACTTTGGTAACATTTTAGCAGCAGTGTATGCCAAAATGATGGGAATCCCTATTCGAAAATTTATTTGTGCCTCTAATCAGAACCATGTTCTGACTGATTTTATAAAAACAGGACATTATGATCTGAGGGAAAGAAAAATAACTCCTACCTTTTCACCATCAATAGATATTCTTAAAGCTTCGAACCTGGAACGACATTTACACATGATGGCTAATAAAGATGGAGGGTTAATGACAAAATTATTTAATCAACTAGAAGAGCAGCAGCACTTCCAGATCGACAAGATGCTAGTCGAGAAACTTCAGCAGGATTTTGTAGCCGACTGGTGCTCTGAGAGAGAGTGCCTTGCCGCTATTCATTCCACCTACAGTACTTCAGGGTATATTCTGGATCCACACACTGCGGTCGCAAAAGTGGTTGCGGACAGAATGCGAGACAAAACTTGCCCAGTGATTGTCGCGTCTACAGCTCATTACTCAAAGTTTGCACCTGCTATCATGCAGGCTTTAAAGATTAAAGAAATCAACCATACTTCGTCAAGCCAGCTTTATTTACTGAGTTCATACAACGCATTACCTCCACCTCATGAAGCTTTATTAGAAAGAATGAAGCAGCAAAAGAAGATGGAGTACCAGGTCTGTGCAGCTGATGTGGACGTCCTAAAGAATCATGTGGAAAAACTAATACAAAATCAATTCATATAAAAATGTTTTGAGTAAAATGTTTTTTTCTGGTGATAAGCATGCAATAATAAATCACAAACATTGATTTGGAGTATGAGAGTATTTTCATTTTTTTTGTAAATACATCTATACGTAGGCCTGTTATCTTTTGGAATTTCAATAACCTAGTCTCGGTGACTGAACATCGTACCTGCACATGCTGCTTGGAACCTTATCTAGAAGTGACAAAAGGGTAGCATAGTGCATGGACCTTTGTGCCGGTGTGCAGTGCTTTGCACTCGTGAGGGATATGTCAATTTCCACTCCCTCATCCCACTTTTAAGTGGACCAAAATGTCTGCTATTCACCCTGGCAATTAAAATATTTAAACAGTCGTTTTGTAATACAACTGTAACCATTACTAGGTTTGTATTGACTAGAAAGAGAATTTATCATTCAAATGGCAAACTTGTATGGAAGAAGTAGTAAGCCCATCTCTTAAGATAGGGCCAGTGTTTTTAGCTCTCCTCAAACTTCACATTTTCGACTGCAGTTAATGGATCCTACATGATCCAAATTAGATAAGTGCTTAGTCCTTCACATCCCTTCGGATAGCTATAGTTAGGGTGATGCAGTTTGAAAATCAAGACACATGATTAAAATCTGGGATGTAATTATCAACGGAACTACTTAGTAGTGGATATAGAAGTAAAATTACTTATCTCTTTCATGAGAAAAGTTTTCCCAAAATTCAGAGTATTTGAATCGTCTTAATAGAAGTATGCTTATAGTTCTAGGTGGCAGTTTTTCCGTATTATTTGGAATCCATTCCTATATAATTTGCCTATTATTTCTCTTTATAATGAACATTGTCTCTTTTGGCAACTGAAATCACACACAATCATACACACACATTTAGCTTTCTTTTCTTGGTAGTAACTATAATTTTAACCATGATTTATATTTGTGAATTTCCTGGATATTTTATTTCTGAATTAAAGATTGCCACTAAAAGGATCTATAGTGTAATGGACTACTCTCAGCCACAAGATGGCATTCCTAACATAATTTGTCTTCGCTGATAACGTTCTGCTTCATTTCCTAAGAGACCTACCTCTGTGAAGAAGCATCTTAAAAGTTGTAAAAAAAAAAAAAAAATAGCTGAATGAGCAGAAACAATTTGTTTAAAAAAATATAAAAATTCAAACCAGTTTTATGTTAACATTAGATCTCTGGTTTGTTTCTACAAAGTTCTAAAACCAAAAATTGAAAATCAGAAGCAGTGACAAAATAATGGGAGGACTCAAAGTTCACTTATTCATGTGTTCTTATTTTGTTTACTTATTTTTTTGTGTATCTTATTTTTTTTAAGAATATCTGTTTTAAGTAGATGGCATATTTAGAAAATGCAGCTAAATGTTTGCTGTGTGTATAAGAATGCACTATTTCTAAAAGGAGGACAAAAGTTTTTTTTTTTTTTTTTAAGACATGATTTATGTCCTTGAGAACCGTAGTTAGGGAGACAAAAAAATCATGCACGACACAAAGGAGTTACTGCAAGATAGTTGATGAGTAAGTAAAATATTAGTGATACAGCTAAGTGTTGTAAGGATTAAAAGAGGCAAGGGTTGCCATGGAATAGTCAGAAAACGTTTCACCCAGGACGTAGGATCTGAGGTGAGTCTTGAAGGATGGGAAGATTTTCTAGGTGAAAAGGAAGGGGAAATACATTCTAGGCAGAGGGAAGGGAAACGAATTAAGGTGAAATGCCCAAGAGAACGCTGGCATTTATTTATCTGTAGTCCGTTTGTTCTCACTGCCCCAACCTGTTACTCATGCCTTCGCTTCTCAAAGCCAGGTCTGTCCTTTCCCTCTCAGCTGATAACCTTGCCTCATTCAAGAGGAGCAAGCTACCATACATGATGGACTTGCGTTTACAGCGACTGTATGAATCTGTGCCTGTTTCTATCCTTCCTTACTGCCCTTTGGCTGAATTAGTCGTGCTCCCCCTCAGTTCAGAGGCGAACCTCTTCAAGTGTGCCTTGCCTAATTAGTCATCCCTGCTGTTCCTCCACCCTCTCCCCTTTGATGGAAATGTTCTGTGTCATTCAGATGCTCTCCATATCTTAGAAAGCACAAGAGCAAAACAAAATCTCTGTAAACATTCATATTTCTTCCTATCTACTCTTTTATTTCTTTATACTCAAGATGAATGCTCTTCAAAAAGAGCTGTCTACATGTACAGTCACCATTTTCTTGCCTCTCATTTTCTCCACTTTGTCAAGTTATGCACGGTTTAAGAATGAATAATAAAACAAATACCCATGGTACTCACCACCTTGCTTTGAAAGTAGAACATTACTCACATCTCTGATAGCCACACTGTCTTCTCTTTGATCACGTGCACTTCTCTCCCCCAGAGGTAACTATATCCTAAATTTTCTATTCACCATTCCCTGGTTTGTTTTTATAGCTTTTCACTGTTTAGTTTTTCCTCTCTTTGAATTTTATGTAAATACACTCACACTGCATGTATTTTTACATGACTTTCTCTTGCTCAAAAACTTTAAAATTCATCCATGCAGGTGAATGGAGCCACAGTTATTAATTTTTATTACTGTATAATAGTCCATTGTATGAATACCACCGTCTATCCATTACCAGTTAGTGGACATCTAGATTGTTTAAGTTTTATCTGTTCTTATATGCAGTAGGTACACTTTTGTCAAATTTGTGTTGAAGGTTAGTGAATATGAACTTTCAAACGTTTGTGCTTCTTTCTAATAACGTGTAAAAATCGATATCATATCTTGGCATTATTAGAAATGCTTTATGAAATGAAAATTTATTATCAAAGTTCTGGCTCTGATTATAATTTCTAGCTTTAACTATCTTTGAGATTATTTTATAATGCCATAACTATAGTGAAAATAAGATTTATGAGGAAAAAATTAATATTACATATTAATAGAAAATCATAAAATATGTTTCCATCAAAATAGAGTTTAGAAGGCAATAAATTATTTTGTTTGAGGTTTTTGTCAGATTGGAATAGCAAATCACTTTTAAAAAGAATCACTTATGCAAATACTGTTTCACTCCTTTAAATAATTTATAAACCTTATTGTAATTCACACTACTTAATGTTAGTTTTTTTTTAAAGGCCGTTTTCATGTGAATCTCAAACCCATGAAAACATAAATAGTATAGCTTTTGCCCCTGTCCAGGAACATGAATAAAATCTACATATGAAATATTTATTTGCGTGGACCCTGAGTGTGTGCTCCAACCATTAAAATCAGTAGTTTCATCTCTTGAAACTTTAAAACAAATGGTCTCTTTCAAAATCAAAGTTAGCATAAGCTCCTCTGAGTCAAAACAGCAGAGCCAAGAAAGTTTCCAGTGTCATACAAAAGTGACCTGTCAAAGACAGGAAACCGAATCAGCATGTCTAACAATACTCTGATCCATTGGCATTTTTTTCACCAGAGCTCTACATCAAAAAGTTGAATTTGCTTCCAATAGAAGTCTGCATTAGTCAATCTAGCTATTTTTCTTTTAAAACTCTTTTATTTCTGAGTTCTTATGACTTTCTTCTTCCAAGTGGTGATAACAATCGTCTTGAGGAGTCACTGCACTGAAGTTACATGTGCAGATGTGTCACTAATTAGGTTATCATAATAGACTTTATTGAGAGTTTAGTGGCCTATAATATGCAGAGTTAAAATGGCAGGTTAAATTTCATTTATTAATAATAGGAGAGCTTATAATTTAACTTACTTAAATCCATAATGAATTGTTTTAAATAAATTTTCGTATTTGGTGAATGAGTTCTAAAATTAGTCAATGTAATATCATCTCATAGCAAGTGTAATGGTATCCTTACAAGGCTTTTTGAACAAATGCTTTGTTGTTGTTTTTTTAAAATGGAAACTTTGAGATCCATTCTCCGGAGTTCATGAGAAATGCTAAAACAAGAGAAACCTCCAGAAGCCATTTGAACAGTTTGAAGTTAATGAAGTTAATACTTTTTGACGAAAAGGCATCTTCTGGGCACTCTATGACACAAATATTAACACATGTTGGTTTTTAATTGTTTAATTGTATTTCAGATTAAACTAGGCTTATTTGTACTCATAGTAATATTAAAATTTAATTATGTGCTCAACAATGGGTTTCTTTCAAAGCCATGTAAAAAATACTGTTTTGGGTACACTTGGCAACATGTGCCCCAGGGTGGTAATCCACGTGATAGTACATCTTTTTCTTTAAAATTAGAGGACTTCTGTGTTTCAAAGTGTTTTGTGTACAGCATTCATTGTCTCTTGTTCTTATTGAATAACTAGTATTTTGGAAAACAACTTCCTGGGTAAGATTTAAAGTTTTAATTTTAGCGCTTTGAAGAAAGAACTTGAATATTCTCACCTGTTACCTAAGATATCTTCTCTTTGGCCAAATAAAATGGCGACTCATCTGGTAGGACCTGAAGTTGACATAAGGTTTTATTTTGATTTGGGTTCCAAAAACATAATTCGTCAAGGATACCTGTTTTCCCTTCATGGGTCTCAGAATTGGATCGACATTTCTTTTACCTATTTTTAATGACTGCCAGTCTCTGGTAAAATAATATTGATTATAAACATTGATAAACTGCATAATATTTTAAAATTGGGTCTATAAATTAGGAATTGTAGAAAGAGAGGGCTAAATAAGCTGCCCTTGGGCTCAGAGGTGGAGGTGTGTTGCAGGGTGAGATTAGCTGGCAAGAGGAAGTTTCTCATCTCCATAGGTTAGGGGGGTGTCAGTACTTATAGATGAACTCTTGGGGGAGAGGGAAATTCATCTTTAAATTTCTACTGTAGTAAACACAATGTAGTGATTACTAAATGTTTACCAAAAGATACTGTGTCTTACTTAAATTTGGTCTTTTCTGGACAATTGATCTCCTTTTACCTCAGTTTCTCTATGTGTTATAGATGGATAATACTTATAATTTGCCCCACTCTTTGAAGAACAATGTCACTGAGATTAGTAAATAACTAAGCGCACCCTCTTTGGAGTTAAACTGCTATATAAATAATTTCTATATAAATGTTCTATAGTGACTTGGGAATTAATTCCTCAACTGGGAGTATATGCCCTTGATCAGGAATGCTCTAATGAATTACTGAAAATGGTAGTCTAATATATTCGGAAGGTAGGTGGTTTATTCCCAGGGCAGTAGATTTCAAACTATAATGCACATCAGAATGAACTTGGGTATGAAAGACACTTGCTGGGGTGAGCACTTGGTGTTATACACAAGGGATGAATCACTGGAGTCTATTCCTGAAATCATTATTGCACTATATGCTAATTTGGGTGTAAATTAAAAGTAAATAAGTAAATAAAAAAATTAAAAAATATGTAATAAAAAAAAGAATAAACTTGGGTCCTTGTTAAAAATACTGATTCCTTAGGTTCAGGCTTAGGTTCTGGCCCATCAAGTCAGGAGTAAGACCTAGAAACTCGTATTATATGTTTATTATTTATTTATTTATTTATTTATTTATTTATTTATTTATTAAAAAAATTTTTTTTAACATTTATTTATTTTTGAGAGACAGAGACAGAGCGTGAAAGGGGGAGGGGCAGAGAGAGAGGGAGACACAGAATCCGAGGCAGGCTCCGGGCTCTGAGCTGCCAGCACAGAGCCCGACGTGGGGCTCGAACCCACAAACTGTGAGATCAAACTGTGAGCTGAAGTCAGACGCTTAACTGACTGAGCCACCCAGGTGCCCCTAGAAACTCGTATTTCAAAAAACTATTTATAATTATGGGAACATGCAGATAACAAACTTACCACGTTAACCTTTTTTAAGTGTACATCTCTGTTTTTAAGTGTACAGGACTGTTAGGTATATTCACTTGTTGTGCAACCAATCTCCAGAACTCTTTTCGTCTTGCAAAACTGAAACTCTATACACATTGAACACCTCCCCATTTCCCTCTCCTGCCAGGCCCTGGCAACCACCATTCTACTTCCTCTTCCTATGATTTGACTACTCTAGTTATCTCATATAAATGGAATCATACAGTATTTGTCCTTTTGTGACTGCTTACCTCACTTAGGACAATGTCCTCAAGTTTCCATCCACGTTGTACCACATTTTGTCTGTCTGTTCATCCACTGACGGTCACTTACATTGCTTGTACATTTTGGCTATTGTAGATACGGCTGCTATAAACATGGGTACAAATATCTCTCCAAAACACCACTTTCAAGTTTCTTGAATGTATTTCCAGAAATGGAGTTGCTAGATTGTGTAATTCTATTTATATAATTTTGGGGGGGGGGGGAACTGCCATATTGTTTTTCATAGCAGCTACACCATTTCTTATTCCCACCAATGGGGGCTTGTATTAGTTTTAAATTGTGCTTTTAAAAACAGAGTTATACATATACTTAATTTTAAAAGTCAAACAGTTTTGAAAAGCTGAGGAGATGGCAGACTATTGTCCCCAAAAAATCATCTCCAGTATCCTGAGATTTGAGCTTTTTTTTTTTTTTAATGTTTGTTAATTTATTTTGAGAGAGAGGGAGAGTGAGCAGGGGAGGGGCAGAAAGAGAGGAAGAGAGAGAATCCAAGCAGACCACTCTGTCAGGGCAGAGCCCAACGCAGAGCTGGATCCCACAAACTGAGAGATCATGACCTGAGCCACAATCAACGTCGGACCCCCAACTGACTAAGCCACCTAGACGCCGTCCCAATCCTGTTTTATGTTAGGAAGAAAAGGAAGGAGGAGGGAGTTGAAGTCAAAAGGTGACTGATATCTGTAGACTTTGAAGAAGGTTGAGTAACTTCTTTGTCCTTAGTCAGTTGATCTTTGCATACAGGAATCTGTTCATGTCATTCCTGTAAATCTTAAACATAGCATAGTCATTTCTGTATGTACTTCTCTCCTCAGGTGAAGTAGATTTGGGGTAAAAAGCACTTTTTGCAAATCCTAGCTGTAACATGCCTACTTGCAGGGCTAAGCAGAAGTTTCTAAAGTATAGATCGCAGCAGCAAGGGAAATAGATGCAACATGGAGTCAGACATGCTAAATTCCTTCCTGGTACACATATTGGCACATTATTCCTGCTTTAAGGAAACCTGTTTCAACCATGTTTAACCCTTTCTTCTCAAATTTATTTGTCAATTGAAAGGAAAATTATAAATATTTTGCAGGACATACTTCAAAAAGTGTTTGAATAGGGAACTAAAGGCTGAGGACTTTGAAGAAGTTTCATGGATCTTAAAGTAGTGCCTCTACATCATTTTTTTTTTAAGTAAGGAAACAATTTAATCCAACCTATTTGAAAATAAAAGGAAAACTAGACAATAATGAGTACAACATAAAATTTGTAGGGATGCAGTTATAGTGGAAGTCAGACATGTAAGGCTTGCAATGCATTTAATATGTATGTACATGTACATGTATGCATATATGTGTGTATATGTATATATACGCTAGAAAAAGAACTTATAACTCCCCACAAAAGATTTAAGAATTAAGGAAAATACCAACCAACACTCATGACTGAATTACCTGCCTTCATTAATCATAACCATAGATTGGCTATGGCTATAAGAGTTAGACAAAAATTAACTAAAGCATTCTGTGAAAATCGGTTATATATAATTACAGAAAAGAATATTATATATTTTATTATTGTTTATAATTTTGCTATACATCATGTACTCAGTAAAGATATAACAAACACCCACTTTTTTTTCAGAAAGCCTTTTACTACTACTGCACTGATTATATGGCAAACATATAATATCACTTTTCTAAAATCTGAAGAAGTTTTAATTCCAAAACACATTTACCCTATGGGTTTTGGATAAGGGATTATGAACCTTCTCGTTTTAGCAGAGTTCTCTAATAGAGCAGAAAATATATGCAAGAAAATAGCATTTCTGCTGGGTCGAGTGGTTTAAATAAACGATTTAATATCCTGATTTGACAAAATTTAAGATTATTCGTATTTGTTTTGAGTTTCAAGGCTCAAGTCAAGTAGCAGTTTTCAAAAAACAGTTTTACTTGCCCTCGATAGTACTTTCTTCCTCTCCAATTTCCAAGCAGATTATCTCTCCAATCTGGTTGAGATTTTAAATATAATTGGTTGACATAATATTTAAACAACTGCCAAATCAATATGGGTCATTACCAGAAAATACATCATTTCTTGTAAATTCCACATCTGTGTAGTTTCTTGTCTAATAAAGCAATGTAACTTAATCCTAAAAGATCCTACTAGCTTGTTTTTTCACAGTATTTTGTATATTTTCCAGATGAAGAGTCATCAGGTCAAGAGGTACCCCTTTTCCTTTTCAGTGTGGTAGTCTAGTATGAAGAAATACAGATCGTCTTGCTCCTGAGAAAAGTTGAATATAACAATATTTTACTGGCAGTGGAAAGAAGGAAAATATTAGTTTAAATCAGGTCAAGAGCATAAAATTTCTACTGGGAAAAAGTAGTACCAAAATGAAATAAAATTTTAGGGAAAAAATAACCAAAGTTAAAATATCCTTTGACATATGTAGGCCATTCTTGTCGAAGAGGAAAAAAATACGTGTAGGAACTTTATAATTTTCAAAATGGTTACACACATATTATTTTATTTGATCTACCCCAAACCTCAGATAGGTTGATGTGGTCAGCAGAATGAGAGGTTCAGAAATTATGATTTGTCCACATACACACAGTCAATCAGATTTAGAGACCTTATATTCTACTAATCACACTTTCAGGAGAATAATGTATAAACTAGAATGCAAATTTATTGATTGATAATGGTAGATATGTTTTTCTAGGGACCATAGATTTGGTTTTCTCCATCCAGGACCCTCCATCCCTTATATGAAAGTAGGAAATAGGCAGTCAGTAGTTTACTTGGTAAACATGAGGTCAAACCAAAGAAAGTATAGTTTTAAGGGATATTTTCCCTCACAATCTTCTGTGTCTATCCCATGAAAAGAAAGTCTCTTTAGTGAACATAGTATTCTTACCTGCTTGACTCAAGGTCATTCTTCTCTGGACAGTCCTGCTGTGTGGACCCACTGCTAAATTCTGATCTTTGGGTGTCAGTTCACTATACTTCAAGATCGCACATTTGGGTGAACGTGTTCCTTTTACGGACTTGTTACAAAACAAAAAAGTCATAGTCTCAGCACTTGGGAAACTTATGGAGAACTTCAATAAGTCATTTAACTTATTACAAGATCATGTGATAAATATTACGAGCAGGACCAGAGAGAAACATGGTGTGTCCTGAGAAAGCTAATTAGGTCTTTATTTTCCCTTGAAACTGATGTTCCTTAAGTATCTGACCCACTTTTCTTTTGGAAAGAAACCACAATTTTGCACAGACCACCACACCACAAGCACAGTGCAGGGAAGGATGTTTGTTGGCAGAGGATGCCCTCTCCTATATTGTTCCAAACAGCTTTGCTCTGACTCCAAACCTGCACACCCTAACCAGCAAAATAAAAACATGGGAACTAACCAAATGCTCCCTCTTTGAAAGGCAGTTTAGAAATCATTTATTGCTATTCAAGCATATTCTTGGGTCTTCTCAGGCTTCTGATTTCCTAGAAGCCTATCAAAATAATCCTTTTAATCACATATAGTATTGATAAACACAAATTTTCTCTCTCAGCAGTCTTCCTGATTAAGGTTAAGTCTTCTTGAAGATTGGTGTACTGAACAATTGCCTGGCTAACGCTTCCCTAACCCACGTCAAGACATGATCATGTTTCAGGAACCAAGAAGAGAGACAGACTTGAGAGTGAGGGACTAAAGAAGGTATTCTGGAGGAGATGACCACATATGAGTCAAAGATTAAAAGTCAAGGGGTGCCTGGGTGGCTCAGTCAGTTAAGTGTCTGACTCTTGATCTCAGCTCAGGTTGGGATCTCATGGTTTGTGGGTTCGAGCCCTGTGTTGGGCTCTGCATTGGCAGTGTGGAGCCTGCTTGGTATTCTCTCTTTCTCCTTCTCTCTTTGCCCCTCCCCTGCTTGCATTCTGTCACTCAAAATAAATAAATAAAAACAAAAAAATTTTAATTAAAAATAAAAGTTAAGTGACATTTACATAGGTAAATTGGTGGGTAGTGGGAAACAATATGTTCTGAAGTACAGTATGTATTGTTCAGTTTGCCTGGAACAAACTGTGTAAATGTGAGGTTATAAAGATGAAGCTAGAAAAGCAGGCAGGATCCATGAGTTTATAATTTTTGAAGCTATGATGTGTCGCTGAGGGATCTTAAGCAGAATACCATAATCAACTCTTTGTTTTAGAACTATCAGGCTAGTATGATCATGCTGGAAAGATCATGCTAGCTGGCGATGGGGAGTGGGAGGGGTGGAGGGAAGGGCCTCCAGGGCCTCCAATTAGGAGTCCAGAGTATGGACTGAGGAGGTGGAAAGTGAGCAGTTTCAAGAAAAATTGGGAAGTCACTTTATAGGATTTGGTGACAGATTCAATGAGAAGGGCATAGAGAGGGATTCTGGTTTATAAACTGGATGGATGGTTTTACCATTCACAAAGATCAAGAATATAGAAGGACGTGCAGATTTGATGATGCGGGAGTAGGGAGCAGATGTGGACTGTTTCACGTGCCCAACTCACTGAACATTTAATTTGCACTTTTATTTCCCACTGCATCTTCAAATAGTCTCCAAACCCTCTTCAAAGAAGAGAAGGAAAATACCTCAGTCATTAATGAAAGCATACAGGAATTTTCAAAAGTTTTACCTCCAAATAAATGCAATTTCTATGTTTCCCCTAACTTCCAAACCTTTCTTGCTCTTCTTTCCTCCTTATATTGTTTTACTAGAAATGACTTCATAAACCCTGCCCATCTATTTATCAACATTTTCAGGATTTACTTCATTTCATTGTTCCCCCAGCATCCACCATGCCTGCTCTTTTTAGCTTTATTAGTTATATGCTGTTTCTAATTCCTAGAGTTAACTTGCTAGCCTCCCAGATATCTTTCTTATAAATACTTATCATTTTTACAATTTGAATATAACTCTCTTTAGAAGTCTAAATTTTTTGGTACCTGCCACAGTATCAGTATGTTAATAAATTTTTAGTTAATTGACCTCTTGATAGACTTCATTCTGATAACTGGCAATAAAATGTAACCCACACTCAATTTGGGGGCAGTTTTCTTATGTAATGGAACATTTTAACTTGCAGTCATTTCCAAGGTACAAAATATTATAGGATACTTCAGATTCTCTGTGGGTGCCATTTTGTCCAATATCTGTCTTTGTTTTGTTTGTTTATTTATTTGATCTAGGGTAAGATATCATAAAAAATGATAGTTTCCCTTAGAAAATGAGCTGTTTTTTAAAAATTTTTTTTGGTTATCTGGAAAAATGACAGAAGTTTGATAGCTGTCTGAAAGATTCTCATGAAATTTATGCTTTCAATAGACATGGAGCGGGGTGGTGTCCCCATTTCCCTATCTGAGTTATGGTGCTACCTGTATATAAATTTTGTGATATTCACTGATAATAATACATGAGTTAGGCAATTAACTCTTAGAGAACTTAGGTGTATGATTTAAAAGATACTCTTTTTACAGCAACAGTGAGCACCTTTCTCATATGCAAAGGCCTCTGTTTCTTAATCTATACAATTGATACACATCTGTTATGGGGCTCTAATAAAATAATGTGTGTGAGGAGATTTTTACGAGAATATGTGACATTATTCTTATGGGTGCTGTTACTATTACTGTCTTAAATTTTGAAAGAGCTTATCTTAGAAAATCAGAGATTTCTTTAGTAGTCATTTTAAAATCACTTTTGGAATGATTTTAACATATTCAAGAAGAATCTTTCTAATACTGTTATTAGGTTGATATCTGAAATGAATGCCGATTATTGATACTGGAATAGAATGGATGAATATGATTTCAAATGCACACTTTTGTTTCAAATTGTGTTTTATTAAATAGCTTTTGAATCGTATCTATTTTTCAAATGTCAACTATATAGAATGACCTAGACCTACACTGCATGCTTAGTATTTGGATTGAGAAAGGTTCCATAGTTGTCAAAGGTAGCATGGCTTATTTAAATAAGAATGTGTATACTGAGAATCATTGACATCCCTTTGGCAATTTGTTTGCATAGCAGGTGTCTCTAAATTAATTCAAAGTTTTCAATGCCAGGAATTTTGATAGTCATTTTAGCAGAACATTGCTTTAAATTATTTACCCTGGTGCTGTGAATTTTCAAATATACCTTTGTGAAATGAATTTAATGCTACGTAACAATTCTAAATGCCAGAATCAAAAGCTTGAAAAATGTTTTTTATCATAGGATCTTGGTGAGTGATGCCTACTTAGAAAGCAAATTCATCAAGCTTTGCTCGAATACCCAAATTTTCTCTTTTTTAATAGGGACTGTTTTGCTCTGGCATGTTCACTCAAAATGGCCACCATGTTATGTTCCTGACATTTTCTTATCCTCTAGCTATAAGCAATATTTAAGTCTGTGTTGAGATTTTTTTTAATGTTTTTATTTATTTATTTTGAGAGAGATAGAGCATGAGCGAGGAAGGGGCAGAGAGAGAGAGAAGGAGAGAGAGAATCCCAAGCAGGCTCTGCACTATCAGCACAGAACCTGACACAGGGCTCAATCTCAGGAACCATGAGCTCACGACTTGAGCTGAAATCAAGAGTCTGTAGCTTAGCCAACTGAGCCACCCGGGCACCCCTAAGTTGATGTGGAGATTTGTAACTGAGTGGTATTGTTCCAGTTACCTATGCATGACGAGGGAGTGCCACAACCACCCTTTGCTACCTATCCTGTGGATTAGGAGCTCAGGTAACACTCAGTGGAAATGGCTCATCCATGTTTCATGTGGTATGAGCTGGGACAATGTCACTAGACCTCCAGGATCCCAAAAAACTTTACTTCCAATTCTGGGCGTTGGGGCTGGCTATTAGATGTGGTGCCTCCATTCTCCTCGGTCTTCTATCCCTCTGGGCCTCCCTCCTCATGTGATTCCTCTTCCCAGTAAGATAGCCTTTACATGGCTGCTGCATTCCAAAAGCAGAAGCAGAAGCTAGCAGGGTACCTAAGATATAGGCTCCAAAACCCCAAAGCACCACTTCCTCTACATTCTGTTGGTCAAAGCAAGCCACATGGCTAGTTTGATTCAGGAGAAGTGTGTGCCTCCTCTCAACGGGAAGAATAGCAAAGTGACACGGGAAGGGGGTGTGGACGTGGGGAGGCACGGTTCATCGAGGACCCTTTTAAACCATGTACCACAGTTATATTAAATGTTCCTCTTAAAATTAAAGTTCCTCTTTTTTTAAAGTTTATTTATATTTGAGAGAGAGAGAGAGAGAGAGAGAGCGCACGTGAGTGGAGGAGGGGCAGAGACAGAGGGAGACACAGAACCAAAAGCAGGCTCCAGGCTCTGAGCTGTCAGCACAGAGCCCAATGTCGCGGGGCTCAAACTCACAAAGCGTGAGATCATGACCTGAGCCAAAGTCAGATGCTTAACCGACTGAGCCACCCAGGTGCCCCTGAAGTTCCTCTTTTTTAAGAGGAACTCCTGTAAATCAGGAAGACATAGCTTCTTGGTCATGATTTGAGAATTTGAACACTAAGATAAAATAATGTTGAAAATAATAATAATATTCGAAACCAATGGCAGTTTAACCTTTTGTTCTTTCTTCCTTAGACAAAGTTGTGATACTGTCTCCCTTACTTTGGTGAGAACTTGTGTACGTAAGTTCGGAAAATATGCCATGCATGCCTTTTAAATAGCTTGATTTCCAAATTTGACAAGATGGTAGATACCTGCCCATGTCAATAAGTATATGAACAGAATTTTAAATGACTGCATAGAACTGTATAAAGATGTACAATTATATATTTAATCCCTTTTTTGAAGTATTTATCAATTATTTATTAATGTATTTATTTACTTACTTATATAGTTTTTGCTGTTTTAAGCAATACCAGAATGAGCATTTTAGGTGTTTTTTGATCACTTATTTATACCAAATTACTAGGGGTGTAATTTTGAGATGAGGGTTATAAACACTAACAATTCTGAGGCTGTCCTTCAGAAAAGAAGCTATTCTGCTGTCTTATGATTTCCATGGTTTTAATGAGAAACTGCAGTAATTTGGATCATTGTTTCTCCTGATGTGATCTATCCTTTTCCTTTAGGTGTTTTCAGGGCTTTTCTGTGTTTTTTATTTCTAGCAGATTAGATTATGGTAGGTCTAGCCAAAGCTTTCTTTGAATTTATTCTGTTCAGAGTTTGCTAAACTTCTTGAATCTATAAACCTATGCCTTTCACCAGATAAGGGAAGCATTTGGATATTATTTTGTCAAATATTTTTTTCTGTCCCAACATCCCTCTTCTCGGTCTAGGACTCCATTGTCATGTATGTTACACGTTTTCATGATGTCACATAGGTTCCTGAAGCTCTTTCTCTGTTCTTTTCTGCAGTGTTTTTTCCCCCTCTATTCTTCACATTTGATCATTTTTATTGATCTGCCATCAAGTTCACTGACATTTTCCTCTGCACCTCCATTATTTTCATGAGTTCCTTCAGTGATTTTCTTATATCAGTTATAATATTCCAAGCCTTCCGTTTGGTTCTTTTCATTGTTTTCATTTCTCTGCTGATGTTTCCCATTTTTTGGAGGGAAATCTACAAGATAGCTTCTGTACTGTTCAAAAATTCCCAGGGGTGCCTGGATGGGTCAGTTGGTTAAGTACCCGACCCTTGGTCTTAGCTCAGGTCTTGATCTCACAGTTCCTGAGTTTGAACCCAGAGTTGGGCTCCTGCATGGAATCCTCTCTCCCTCTCTATCTGCCCCTTCCCAGCTCATGCATTCTCTCTCTCTCTCTCTCTCTCTCCCTCTCCCTCTCAAAATAAACTTTAAAAAATAAATAAATAAAAGTTCCAAGATTGTGAAAGATAAAAAGACTATAGAACTGTCCCAGGTTAAAGGACACTAAACGGATGTAACAGCTAAATGCAACCTGTGATCTTGGGTTGGATCCTGGACCAGACATCATTTTTTCTTTTGATAAAAAGAACATTTGTGGGTTAGTTGACAAAATTTGAATGTGGGTTAGATAAAAGTATTATATCAATGTTAATTTTCTGAGTTTAATAATTGTGTCTTGGTATCATAAGGAAAAGTCCTTGTTAATAGGAAATTCATACTGATGTTTTTTAGAAGTAAGGAGTGATCATCGCTGCATTTTTCTCTGCAATACTTTGGAAAAAAGAAATAAAGAAAATGTGTTAAAATGGTTAAGATTTGAAGAATCTGAATGCAAAGCATATAGGAATTCCTGTACTCTTTGAAAGTTTTCTGTTAGTCTAAAATTAGTTCAGTATATAAAGTATAAAAAACTTCAAGGTCATGAAAATTAAAGAATGATCTAAAAACTGTTCAAGATTGAAGAGTACAAGGAGATAAAAATGCAATGCAGGATCTGGACTTAATTGTAGATCTATAGATGGGATTCTTAGAACAATCAGCAAAATTTGAGAGAAATGTTTGGATTATATGGTGGTAGCATATCAGTATTAAGTTCCTGATTTTGAGGGTTGTGCTATTGTTATGTATGAGCGTGTCATTGTGTTTCAGAAATACATACTGAAATATTAAGGAATAATAGGCCATTGGTATAAAACTTGGAAATTTGAGAGGAGAAAAATAATCACTTATAATCCCACCACCTTAATGTAATGATCATTACCACCTTTACTTTTCTGTGTATTTTAAAATAATTTAAAGTATATGTTACATGTAGCAATATTTTTTTACTCCATTTTGTATCATTTTGACCTTATATGTTCCTTTTTGATATTAAAAAAAAGAAACAGCACTACTTCCAGTCACTTTTAGTCAATTATAAACCTTTTTGCTCCAGAATATCTCAAAACCACTGAAATTAAATAATAATAAATGTAGTGGAATTAATTTGAAATATCATCAGTTATGCTTTCATATCAATAGAATTGTGTGAAAGCCTATTTATGTTCTAATTAAAATAAATTTTTAATTTGTTCAATTTCTAATTAAAATCAGTTATCATTCATACATTTTCCCATCCTTGTTCCTCCGTATGTAACATCTTTTTGCCTCTATACAATATTTTTTTACAATGGCTGCATTGGTTTTTAGGGTCTTCAATCCTTTACTTCCATGGTGTCTAACCTGCTGTTAATAACATCTAATATACTTTTAATTTCAGATGTTATATTTTGGGGTTCCATTTGATCCTTTTTCATACTTCCCATTTTTTTCCTAAAAGTCCCCATCTCTCTTTGCATTATGATTATATTTTTCAGTCAATTTTAAGACATATTTATCAGAGTTATTTTAAAGTCTTTGTTAATTTCAACATCTGGGTCATCTGTGGGACTGTTTGTATTGGTTGATATTTCTCTTAATTATGGGTCACATTTTCCTATTTCTTCTCATGTCTACTAAGTGTTTATTACATACCAGATATATTGGATAAATTACTGTAGAGATCCTGAATTCTATTATCTTCCTTTGAAGAATGTCAAGTTTTTTTTGTAGCAGGCAGGTAAATTGCTTGCCAGTCATCTTGAACTTATAGAAGTTTGGTTCTAGGCTTTATTAGTGTAGGTCTATTTTAGTTTTTTCTCCGAGTTCCAAGGTAAATCCTTTCGAACTGGGATTTGAATTTCACATTGACAGTGTGGCTCTTCTGGCTTTTCATTGAAACGTTCTGAGTGTTTTTCAAGCTCCTTTAACATTTCTGATCTTTAATCCCCTTTGTCTTCTCTGTAGCAGACAGCTGCGAAAATCTCTGCTCTTTGCAGTGTCCAGCCACTGCTTTTCCTCAGGCATCCTTGGAGTCATGCTTTGCACATGCTCTATTCCGGGGTCAACCAAGTATTTAAAGGTAGGGTATGCTTAGATTTGAGGGCTTATCTCTGTCATAGGTTCCCCTTTTACCTGGAATCTGCTTCCCCCATTTCTAACCACTCTAGTAGCTCCTAATTCCATCTCTGACTTCTTAGGCTAATAAAATGGCTACTTCCTGATTGAGTTGTGTTCATTCATGCCTTACAGTCTGAAGAATGCTCTCAGGGAAAAGTTGAATAAATATGGATTATAGACAGTACAGTTCTCTTATTTCAAGAATTTAATCCCCTCGAGTTTATGCCTATTTGCTCTTCATTGCCTTTAAATGGCTGTTGTATTTGTATGTTACCTAAATTTATAATTCATATTCCTAGGTGAGGTGGTCTGATATTAGTCACTTAGCCATATCAGAAGCTGGTGGAAATAGTAGCGTGAGACTAGGACCTATTGGTTTCCTCCAGTGTATTTTTACTACATGACTCATCTTGCCCTGGAGCTTTCCTTTCTTTATTTTTTTTTAAGTTTATTTAGTTTTTAGTAATCTCCACACCCAGCGTGGGGCTCGAACCCACAACCCCAAGACTAAGAGTCTCGTGCTCCTCTGACTGAGATAGCCAGCGCCTCGGGAGCATTTCTTTTGAGAGCTAGATTTCTATTCCTTCTCATTTTGTGGGAAAATAAGATGAGAATAAGAACATAATGATGTTGGGGTGCCTGGGTGGCTCAGTCAGTTAAGCGGCTGACTTCAGCTCAGGTCATGATCTCGCAGTCCGTGAGTTTGAGCCCCGCGTCAGGCTCTGTGCTGACAGCTCAGAGTCTGGAGCCTGCTTCAGATTCTGTGTCTCCCTCTCTCTGACCCTCCCCCGTTCATGCTATGTCTCTCTCTGTCTCAAAAATAAATAAACGTTAAAAAAAAAAAAAAAGAACATAACGATGTCGAAAATATAAGTTGTAATAGTGAGGAAAATGAGTTTCATTTCAGCTTTAAATATTTCTAAAATATAGTATATTAGCATAAAAAGTATAAACATATCACAAATAGAACTCTTATCAATGAACATGATTTTATAAATCAAACATTATTTCCAGAAATTGTTTAAATCAGTCTTTGGTTTGCTTTAGCATTGATTAAAGCCTTGGTCATTTTCTCAGTACTTTTTTTTTTGTGTGAGCATCTAAAGGATTGGAGGAAAAAACTAAGAGGATGTGGGGGCAATGCTCAACAAATTTTATGTAAGAGATTTTTGTTAATTATTATAACTCAATCTGGCTATTTTCTCTTCCACAGGGAAATGGAATATCTCCTGGTGGAACAATCAAAATGATCCTAAAGGCCATGTCTTTACAAAGCCAAAATGATCCGCAAAAAGCTTAAGCATATTGTCTCAAGTCCAGAATCAATCTCTCTGAAAAAAAAGAGGAATTCGTGATCAGTAGTGTCTATGAGCTTTTGATGAGAGCATTCTACCAATCATTAGAACTATCACTTTTATTTTTATGTGGGTGGTAAGCTCTAATTCCATAATTTAAATGTTTTCTTATATCTTGCAAACTTTGTAATATGTTACAGGGGAAAAACTTTTCCCCTATGCTTAATAGAGACAGTTCTGAGGCTAAGCCACCTGCAGGCAGGTCCTGGACTCATCACCACCTTTAAGACTCTGGGAAAGGAGGGGCACCTGGGTGGCTTGGTCAGTTAAGCATCTGACTTTGGCTTAGGTCATGATCTCATGGTTTGTGGGTTTGAGCCCTGCGTTGGGCACTGGAGGCTGCTTTGGATTCTGTGTCTCTCTCTCTCTGCCCTTCCCCTGCTCATGCTCTGTCTCTCTCTCTCAAAAAAAAGGAAACATTAAGAACTTTTAAATTAAAAAAAAAGACAATGGGAAAGTTACTAGTTCTGCCTTCTATAACCTATGGATAAAAATACCTGCCTTCTTGGGATGTGAGGATGAAATGAGAGTTCATGTAAAGCACTACAATCCTTTACTTCCATAGGATGAACCTAAAGTAATTTTTTCTATAAAATACAGAAATCTCGCTATAACTTTCCTTAAACAGATGGACTTTTTACCAGACTCTGCTCTGTTGTATTCTAGCCAAAAGTGCCCCCAGGCCTTTGTTAAGTGGTTACAGTATTTAAAGGTAAGTTCTATATGTTGGTTTCAATCTCCTAGAAATACACAATGTCTAAGTGGAGCTATTTTATTTTGATGGAAAAAAATGAGAATTTGTCATTTGTAAGCTAATTTAAGGTTTGGGCCAAACCAGTAGACTCTCACTTTGCTTTTCACCAAATGAAATTAGTTTTTGGCAACAAGGTTTAAGGTAATTGACTCTGAAGCTGCTGGCACTTTAAGTATTGTCTGCCCAAATTTTTATAGTTCGGAGAGCAGAAAAACCCAATTTTTCCTTTTATGAATTTAATCCAATGTAAACACAAACTTTCAAGGTTTGTTCAGAGATGCTAATTACTTTCTTCTTCAATTTTTCCACGATGAAGCTATTCTTGGCTGTCAGCAAGAAGGATTAAACCTCAGGAGCATGTGAGGCCACTGGAAAATGTTCCATTGTCTTTCAGTCTTTCTGGGTCACTCAGTATTTGATTATCCAGACTAATTGTAGGAAGGGAAAGCATGAATAATTAAATTGTACAGACAAGCTCTTGTACCTTATTTTGGCTGAAGACTTCATCCTTATTCTCAAACTATTTTCCAGAAGAGCTAACAAGTAAAGTAAAATGGTTTGTTTCCTGTCTTTGCTCCATTTCCTCTGTCCTTGCAAAGAAGTATTGACAAATGACAAAATGTCTCCCTCCTAAGTACTCCACTTCCTCTACCATAAAAGAGTGGTATCAACAACAAGGAAACGAGCAGAGATGGAGGTAATAATTCCCTGAAAAGGTAGACTTGCCTATTCTAGAACTTTCTGGTTATAAAAAGATGGACAGAACTTGAGGCTGAATTTGGCTTCTGGCTTTTCCTTTTCTTGATCATCTTCCAATGATCTTAAAAAGCTATTTTCCTCTTTCTTTCCTTCACAGGCTTTTCTGGCACCTCCGAAGTAACAATGGAAATAAACATTTAACAGATGGTCCCAGCAGGTTCTCGGACACACACACGCACACACACACACACACACACAGTACAACAGAAAGGCATACAGAATGGAGTCGATTAGATCTTATTTTAATTTATGTTATTTCCCACCGAATAATTTCTGGTCACAATTTGTTTGTTTGCTTCTTCCTTTTATTTCTGTGGCCTCTTTCATACAGTTTCTGGAGTTTTCTGGAATATTCTTCAAGGTCAGACCTGGCAAGCCTCCATTATCCCAACCTCTACACCACATCTTACTGTTAGCATAAATGGCTTTGTCACACCTCCTCTGCAGAAGTTCTCGGGGAAAAATGAGGAAGGTTTCTCACATGCGCATCTGGTTCTCTCATGAAACCAGCGATCGCAGGGTGGAGATAAGCTGAGAAATATGAGCAAGAAGAGGAAGAAAGGAAAGAGTTGAGGGAATACACTAAGGGCTGTTCTTTAATAAGTGGGAAAACGAGCAAAACTTAGGGTAAACAAGTCAGCCTCAGGTTGTAGGGAAGCCCCAGAGGTATATTAAATGACCAAAATTGAGAGCCTAACTTGTCCACATGGCCCGGAGATGACATATGGGTTCAAGGCCAGGATGTTCACAAACATAAATAGGGCACATAGTCTTATTATAAAAAGCAAGGCCAACTTCTGAATCTGAGCATTCCAAGGCAAGAAAGGACAAGCAATGGGTCACCAGGATAAGGCCTGCATGAGGAAGAACAATCAGGCAGAAGGAAAACCACACCCAGGCCCCAGTCAGGGAATTCACAGCAAGCAGCAGATGCTGATGAGAAGCAGAATCCCATACAGGCCCTGCCCAGATCAGCAGCATGAGTCCCATACAGGCCCTGGCCCAGATCAGCAGCATAACCAAATGAGATCCAGGAGCAAAGTCTGAGAAGGCTGTTCTCAGCCCTGCTTTTATAACTCATCAAAGGGTGTGAGCAGGTCAGAGTTGTGTGACATGCTGGGGACCTATGAGAGACAAGGGATTCTCACAAAGCCATTCTCAGGCACTGGACTGCCTGTGGTCTTGGTGGCCCCTGTGATTTGGGTAAGGGTAAAACTTCAAGCTCTTATCTTAAAAACAAATACATATTGACATGGAAATATCCAGTGTTATATAAGAAAGGGAGGAAATGGAAATGAGTATAGGAAGGGAGGAGGAGAGAGAACTCCAGCGCCTTCTAAGAGGTCATATATTGAGAAAGGAAATTAAGAAGCCTGGCTTCCCTTGGGACACCTGGGTGACTCAGCTGATGAAGCCTCCAACTCTTGATTCAGGCTCAGGTCATGATCTCAGGGTCATGAGATCGAGCCCCACATCTGGCTGAGCATGGAGGCTGCTTAAGACTCATTCTCTCTCCCTCTACCCTCTGTCCCTTACCCCCTCATCTCCTCTCCCCAGATCATGCATGCACACCCTCTCTCTCTCTCTCAAATTAAAAAATAAAAAATAAAAAAAATAAAAAGAAGCCAGGCTTCCCAAGGTGATGGATACATTAGGTGAAATTATCGTGATGATCATTTTGTGATACGTACCGTATGGCAAGTCGTTATGTTACACACCTGAAACTTTAACAGTGTTAAGTATCAACTACAGCTCAGTAAAGTTGGGGGGAAAAAAAAGAGAGAGAGAAGGCCAGCTTCGGAGTCACAATAACTATATCGAAGTCCTGTCTCTACCATTTGCTAGCTGAGTAACAAGGTCAAGTTGTTGAACGTCTTTACGTCCTACCTATAAAGTGAGGTAAGAGAAAATCCTTCCTCGGAAGGTTGTTGGGAGGATTCACTGTAAATTGCTTAGAAGAATACCTTCCACAGGGGCGCCTGGGTGGCTCAGTCTGCTAAGCATCCAACTCTTGATTTGGACTGAAATCATGATCAGCTGAAACCATGATCTCACGGTTTGTGAGATTGAGTCCCGAGTTGGACTCTGCACTGACAGCACAGAGCCTGCTTGGGATTCCCTCTCTCTCCTCTCTCTGTCCCTCCGCATTCATGCTCCCTCACCCTCTATCAAAAATAAATAAACCTTTTTTTTTTTTTTTTTTAAAGAAGAGTACCTCACACTAAGTAGGTGTCAATACATTTTTGTTGCTATTTCGCTCGTAGGTATATTCTCAGCAGATAGTTATCGATCATCAACAATTGATCACTCATCTAGGCTCCTTGCCAGGTACTGGAGAAACTGTGGTAAACAAAATACACATAATCCTCATGATCTTAAGAAGTAATGAGTGAACAGGATTTGGAAATCTAGGTTAAGGGTCTACAAATCAAACATTATGGAAGGGAGAAAATGTTGACTTGAGCGGCCTGAGATGTCAAGAGATCGTTTTTCCACCAGTTAAACCGTGGAAATAGAAAAGAGCAAGGGTGCCTTGGAGCAAGCAGTAAGAGAATCTGTGCCATCATGAGAACCATGTTATAGCAACGACAAGAAGCAGGTAGCGATCGGAATGTGCCCAGCGGACAGTAAAACCCAAGGTTACATACTTGGGGTTTGTAGAGCACTTTTTGCAATGATGCCAAGGTGTCAAAAAGAACAAAGGAATTTCTCCTATGAAACCAAACCTCCCTCTGAGAGCTGGACAAAGTATTACTAATCTGTTAGATCGGAGAGCTATCGTGACGGTGAGGATTTGCTGAGCCAAGATCCAAAAGCAAAGGGGCCCCCAGAGAGCTCAGACTATGGTGCCATATTTCCCCTCTCAGGCTCTGCTCATTGTGGAAGACGGAGCTGAGAGGCTGGAAAAGCTGAGCAAAGCGTTTATTGGATTCGTGGGGCGGGGAAAGAAAAAAAGGGAAAAAAACAAATCCGTGGGGGTAAAGTTTAGGGCCCCAAAGGGGACAATCTCTGGTAAATACCCCAAAATTTCCCTGGGACTTTCAATGTAGGTTTAGCTATTAAATTTCAGAGTGAGTCTATTGACTTCCTTAAAAAAAATCCTGTCAGAATTTGAATTCCATTAATAGATTACTCTGGGGAAGAATTAATGTCTTTATAATAACAAGTTGCCCTTGCTTAGAACTTGGAATGTGTTTCTGTTTATTCCGATCATCTTTTATGTCGTGGAGTTCTACAAACTTGCCCTTAGAGATCTTATATATTATTGGTTAAATTAATCTCTAGATATCTATATTTTTGTTGTCATTGTGAATGGTAACTTGGATATAATTAGCTATATAGTTGGATAGGATTGACATAAAGACATAGCATAGTTTATTGTAATTTGATCCTGTATCCAGCAACCTTGCTAAATTTTCTTATTATGTCCATTTCTCTAGGTAGGTGATCAGCTGTAGATGATGACTTTTTTATCCTTTGTCTCTATTTCTCTTTCTTTCCTTGTAATGTTGGCTACGACCTCCAGTACTAAGTGAGACAGGATCAGTGATAGAAGGTACTTTGCGATCTTCAAGGGAAGCATCTATTTTTCTCCATTAAATATAAAATTTGCCCTAAAATTTTTAGTAAGTAATGTTTTACCCACTTGTGTAGAATGCCTCATTCCCCGAGGAGGCCAGGTTGAAGAGATAGAACCAATATCAATAATTACACTAATTATCCTCCTCTTTCCTTTCTCATCTTTACTAAAGTGTATTGAATTACTCAAATTTTTCTTATTTAATATTTTCCTTGAGTATTTGAGAACGAATACTTCAGTTCTTGTGCTTTAGAACAATATAACCAATAGCCTTGAGCAACATAGAAACTACCAAGGTAATCATTGTGAATAATTCCAATCACAAATTCTTTTTTTCTTTCTATGTAGGCTGAGTGTAAAAGTCTCAAAGTTGAATCTTAGGTAGCAAACAGCTGAGCAGTCTTTTTCAAGTTCTAGGCGGTAATTAGTGAACAGCGCTGTTTTGTGATCCAGCCTCAGACTTTACATTCCTGCAGTTCCCATGAAAGGGCTGGTTGACTGGAGTGTATAATCAAAATCACTAAACTCCATTTTTCTCTGACTCATTTTTCCCCTTACAAATTGTCTGTCTTTTTTGGAAGAAATTACATCTACACCTATCATCCGTATCTATAGCCTCACCCACATCTATGACTTGATTTTTTTTTAGAGCATTTTAAAAATCTTTATTTATTTGGGGGCAGAAAGAGAAGAAGAGAGAATCCCAAGTAGGCTCCACACTGTCAGTGCAGAGCCCGACGTGGGGCTCGATCTCCCGAACTATGAGATCATGACCTGAGCTGAAAGAGATCATGACCTGAGCCAAAATCAGGAGTTGGACGCTTAACCAACGGAGCCACCCAGGCGCCAGCCCCATCTATAACTTTAAAATTTATTCATGAAATTTATAGTTAAGATTTTAAAGATCACGTGAGATTAAAAATCTTTAATTCACAACTTTGTAAAGTACAAGCGATAATCATCTGGTTTTGAAGTTAGATCAGTTGGCAGTTCTATTAGTTTATTGCTGCACTGACGGCACGTGAACTACAGGGAACTGAGGGCCATGTTTGTGTCCGGGAGCTCAGGGCGGAGCGTTAGCTGCGCTATATGGGTTTGGAGCTCGCCTACTTTTGCCTCTCTTTTTCAACAGGTAAGACAAGAACATAGACGTTTATTGCAGAATAAAGCTAATATGTGGAGTCGAGTCAAAGGATCCAACTGTATATACGTATCTCACTTGAGTTTCGAAAAGGATGAAGGACATTTTATGATAAAAGGGGGCTGCTTTATTAAAAGTAAGATAAGGGGAACAACTCACATTTCATACTTTTTACTGATGATTTACATTCCTATATGTGCCTTAGAGGTACAGACTTTGGAAACTAGACATTTTCTTTATACACTGAATTTACAAGCTTATTTACACTAAGTTTCTACACTACAACATTATACAAAGGCTACAAAAACGGAAGTATGAAACTGAATGTAACCGCAAGTCTTGCCTGAAGGACGAACGATTGAAAGGTGTCAAATCTCTTTTCTGCCCTGAAACACGCCCCCTCTTGCTTCTGGTTTATTAACAGAGAACAGACATTTCAACAATTTGAGATAAATGCAAATAGTCCAGAGTGATAAGTACATATGTTCATCTTCCCATAAAGCTCCGTTGGGAAGCTTTCTTGGAAACTCAGAAGAGATCACCAAGCTGTTGAAGTGAAAGGGGCTGAAGGGCCTGAACACAAACCCAGCTCACCCTCCTGCGTAACTCTCTGTTATGACACCTAGTGGCCGGTAGCCGTAACTGTACCACATACATTTGTAAAACAATGTTTGGTTTGATTGTTTTATATGGAAAAAGTTTATAGGGGGCTGCAAAATCATAATTTAATCACCCGAGACCAGAGCAGAAAGCCCGTTGTCTTGTATCATTGGTTTGAAAGCTACATTCCTTAGAATTCTTGGATAGGGTGTGCAAAAGGGGATGGACGAAGTAATCAAATCCTTGGTAAGGTCCATTACTACATACTATCCACTGTAGAGCCTAATGAAAGAAGTGAGCAATGGTTCCCTTATCTGAACCATCTGATAAGAGAAAGGAAACAAAAATTCCACTGAAATCAAGCCTCTTCGTCTGGAAAGTCAAGAGGCAAGTGTGCTGAAGTCTTGTCTCGTAGATGGGGGTAGGGGGCCTGATTTCAGCCTTTCACATCTTGCCTTCTTCGTATCTCCTTGCTCAAGAACTAAATGCTCTTATCTGTTATAGAAAGATGATGTACAGTGATAACTGAACATTTCTATATCCTCAGGAATACTCACTTTGTAAACACATTTATACTCATTATGGGCTGGATAAAGTTCTGGAGAAAATAAAATGGGGGGAATCAAACTTTCAGTTAGGCACCAATTTACTATCCTCTTCCACTCCGCCCAGGGAAAATGATGCTCTGACCTAGGCGGCTTCAGATTCAGGACAATCAGAGTAATATTCACAGTATCATTTGGCTTTTTTTTTTTTTTTACCGTGCCATATTTAACCGATTTTTCTCTTGTCTCACACTTAGTCTAAAATATTTTGACGACAGCAAATAGCTCTGTAATGGGCATCTTTGCCCATCCACCTTTCTATCCTATACTGATAGTTTGTTTTAAATATTGTAACGTGGGGCCCCTGGGTGGCTCAGTTGGTTGAGCGTCCCACTCTTGATTGCAGCTCAGGTCATGATCTCATGGTTCTTAGGTTCAAGCCCCCATTGGACTCCATGCTGGCAGTGTGGGGCATGCTTGGGATTTTCTCTCGCTCCCTCTCTCTCTGTCCCTCCCCTGCTCATGCTCTCTCAAAATAAATAAATACACTTAAAATATAATAAATATTGTAATGAAATATTTAAGACATACGAAAGAGCACAAATCATAATTTACAAATACTTGTGTACCCACCACTCAGCTTGAGAATTCTTTACTGATACAATTGGGACCCCTCTTGCATACTTCTCAACCCTGTCCCCATTCCTGTCTCAGTGGCGACCTCCTCCCATCCGTGTGTATCATTCCTCTGCATTCTTTTATACTCTAAGGCACATATAGATTAACCACTTAATATTATTTTCTCAGTATAGTTTTATACCATGTACAGGTATCTGTGCACTATAAGGAAAAGTTGACATCGCAAATATCATGGCGGCTTTCAACCCCTCCATGAGGTAGGAGCCTCATCTGTTTTGTTCCCTGCCTCAGCCTCATTGCCTAGACCAGGGCTTGGCTCATATCTCTTGGCAAAATAAATGTCAATGAATACTTGCCGCATGAAGCCACACATTTCAGTGTAAATAGAAGGAAATGCTAGCTAGTGTTGACAGAAGAAGAGACAACGAATTCAGACGAATTGGGCCTGTTTCACCATTTTGCCTAGGGCAGACTTGTGTAAGTTCTGTGGGGCTGGAAGCGATAAAAAGCTGTTACCAATACCTGGTTGTCCCAAGTGAGTGGGCGTCTAATGTAGGCAACCCTTTTATCTGCCGGGGCCTCTCTGCTTCCTGAAGGCGGGGTGCCCCGGGAGCTTGGGAAACAAACCTGCCTGTACAAGGAGAAGCCGAGGCACCCGAATGCTGTGGAGTGCAATCCAAAGCGATACCAAGAAGAGAACCTAGGATGATTCAGAGTCTAAAACTGCATTGTGCAAATAGACTGGGTGCCCGGCTCCCGGGTGATTTGGCTGCCCTGGAAAAGGGTCTGGGTAAGGAATGCCGGTCCCCATTCCCCACACATGCTCCAACAAGGAGCCCAAGTACACCTCAGCCAGAAATTGGTCAAGTCTGCTCTAATTTCTCAAATAGATCATCAGCAGAAACAAGTAAGGTCTAGTGAGGAAAACTAACACCTCAAAGCACTCAGTGAAGAAACGTTACGCCCTCCCCGTGCATTCGCCACACGTGCACACTCACCACACCAAAAAAGGGGCGTTTTCCCGAAAGCAATTTTTCCAGTTTTTGTGGTCTTAAGTCATAAAGCTTGAACAGTGGTTGGGTCTGAACTGACTGGCAGGCAGTTCATTCCCTTGGCAGAGTAAACAGCATCCCAGCGGTGCCTAGGACATAAGGGAATGAGGATGTCAAACCCTCCTGAGACAAGAGAGTCTCTCGGGACCCCGTGGGCTGGCCGCACGGATGCAAAACTCTTTGAGCTCAGGAATGTCCGTGTTACCTGGGGAGCCACCTCCAGCCACCTGCTCTGTCTCTATGCTCCGTGGCCACCAAGTGGCATGGGAAGCCCGCAGGTGCCGGAAATGTGCCGGAGCCCCTGAGCTCTGAAATCCACCCTTGTTTGTAGCTGTGTGGCTGCCTGCTGCCACACGTGTCCAGGTGAAGGAAATAAGCCAGCACCGAGGGCGACTTCCGGGCTCCTCACTGTGCACCCTACCTGCAACCCTCACCTTCCTTTGCTTCCTCCATACTCGGGCTCTGCAATGAGAAGAGCAGGGCAGCAGACAGCAAGGTAGAACCCTCCTGGCAGGAATTGGTTCTCTGTTCCTCTTTCCCTTCCTCTCTGTCAGGCTGAGATTAGTTTCTATTTTCTAGTTTCACAGAGGGAAGAGACGAAAAAGGTTTAACGTTATACGAGCTTTGGGAGAACTTCCTTGGGATAGTACGACCAGAATGGCTGCTCTTGTCCCAAGTCCTGGCTATAGCTAAGAGAATCTCACACAAAAGTAAAAATCTAAAGTTTCTCCTCAGATTCTCCAACAACCCCTTTCTTCTCCTCTTTCCTACCTGTGGGCTTCCCTTCTCTCCACACCCAGGTACCAGTGACTTCTGACTGCCAGCACCTCTGTCTACACACTCTTCTCTCCCTTCCTTCCTGTCTCTGCATATGAGAAAGTTGGTACAAGGCATAGGTAAGTGAATTCACACCACTGGATTATAAACTAGCTCTTCACGGTGGTGTTTCCAGTATCTACAGAGTAACATCTGGCATACGGTAGCCGCTCAACAAATATCTGCTGAGCGCAAGACAGAAAAAGTGTGAATTTCTAAGAGATTTGTCTACTCTTCAGGGTATTCACATAGAGGAATAACATAACTACCACCAGTTACTTGCAGCTTAGAAGTCACTTTTACACATTCAAAGGACAGGATCTGTGCATTTCCAACAGCTCCGTGGTCTAGTTGATGTGTTATTGTACAGAAGAAACCTCACAAACGACACCATTTGGGAAACTTTTTCCCGGCTTACACATGAATCTAATCCTGCATACCCAATCACTCTCCCTTGCAAATAGGCCCTTTTGCTCTTTCTTCACATTCCCACTGAAGTTCTTCATGAAGGACAAGAAAAAGTAGGCCTTTCTTTTTCTTTTCTTTTCTTTTCTTTTCTTTTCTTTTCTTTTCTTTTCCTTTCTTTTCTTTTCCATTCTTTTCTTTTCTTTCTTTCTTTCTTTCTTTCTTTCTTTCTTTCTTCCTTTCTTTTCTTTCTTTCTTTCTTTCTTTCTTTCTTTCTTTCTTTCTTTCTCAATAGACTGTTCTGGAATGTTTGGGGAAAATCTTGGCTTTACACAGCCACTCCCTGTCTGGGAAGTCTCAGGCCAGCCTCTTGCAATTTCTTTCCTCCTATTTTTCCGCTTCGTGTGTCCCTCCTGAGCATGATGTCCTGTTTCCTGAGGCAGGAACCTGTCTGCGGGCAAGGTTGGAGAGTCGATGGCACTCTGGAGCCAGCTTTGTGGCAGCTGGTGACACAGTGGGCCTGACCTCATCTATTACTAATTGTTGAAACTTGTGTATGAAGGAACATGTTAGTAACAGCACTCACCTCCATCAGGCCACTCTCAGGCCTGGGCAGAGAAGACAGGCAGTGACTCACATCATGGCGAGAGAGAGCCCAGTCACCTCTGGGCTACATGAAAATGACATGAAAGGAGGAATCAGGAGAGGAAGCCCCCTCCTCACCCCTCCCAGCTCCCCACCATCTGCACACTCCCCCCCATCCTGGTCTTCCCTATAGCCTACCTCCTTGAAGCCAGCTCCCCTCTTCCCACCTCATCATGTAGTTCCAGCCACATGGGAGACGTGTGCTTCTCTATATGTAATCTGCTTCTCACCTCTCTGCGCTTTTGCGCGTCATTCCCTCTGCCTCTAATGCTCTTCCTTCAAGTCTGTATTGGTTTCGTCTCACTCTTGCTTCAAAGCCCAATTCAAATGTTTTCTGACCTTTGCAACTTCCCCTCTGGACCAGGAAGCCTAGTCTGAAAGGCAGTGTGACCGAAATGAGAACATGCAAACCAAGATCAACCCGTCTGCAGTTGCTTGGGAGAATCATTTAATGGTTTTCAATAAAGAAACTCCTGCTTCTAATTGCCCTGGATCTTTCTATACAAAGTTATTTGCGTTAGGAACAGCTTGGTTGAAAATCAGGGCTTGGAGTTAAGGGCACCTGGTCTTGAATCTCAGATGGAGGTGTTGATTCACCAGGCAAGGTGGCATCACAGACAGAAACTCTGGTTTGGGCGGTGTGGGAAGGATGAGATGGAGGCAGAGAATGGGTAGAGATTCTTGGAATAGTTCAGGCAGGAGGTCAGAGAGGCGAGGCTAGGCTGCCACCATGAGAATAGAAATAGAAGGTGTGGCCAACGTCGCTGTTCCCAACCTCTCCTGAGATTACATATAACTCTCGAAAGAGAAGTCTGAAATTGTGCCAGGAAAAAGAGAGGGTGTCCAAAGGGATGGAATCCGAAATCAAGAAGGGATTTTCTATCACTGAGGCTGTCACTGTGTTTGAAAGTATTATGCGCTCAGCTTGTGTTTAGACTCCCTTAAGCAAGATTCAGTTTGTTGAATGCAAAACCCTGTCCGTGTATTGCCTGTGTTTCATGGCGTTGGTGATTATCTCAAGGCATCCAAAGAAGCCTAGAGCCCGCTTATCTCCCAGAGTTATTTAATCTGGTCTTACCAGGCCCGCACCTAACAAAAATGACGGGTTGTATTTCTAAATAAGAATTTGTATCTACAAATGTTGTGATTGCTTTTTTGGAAAACAGTCATAATGTTTGTTGTAGAAAACAGACTATCCATATAAAGATATGTATAAAATACAACATACCAAGATTACCTATAAATTCACAACCCAAAAGTAATTTACTAGGAACATTTTATTGTCCCTTTCAGTGTTGTCTTACTGTTTATATGTGTGTGTTTTATTTTTTCTTTTGTGTATAAGCATTTTTCGTCTTCAAATAAACATCTTTGAATGCTGACTCTCTTTGCCTAGGGTTGGGAGGTGACGAGGGGATAACAAACTCCACAGGAAAACTGCACTCCACTCTCCAAGTAGCCCCCCAGATCTCAAATACCCCAACTGCTCATCTCTGTCTTCTTAGTCCTGGAGGAAATTTGACCCCTAGGCCTGCTTCCTGTTTCCTGCCCTTCCTGCCTCTCAGTCCCAGCCCCCAGTCCCCAATCTAGGGGCTTCTTAAGGAAGCAAGCAGGCTTGATGGGCACATGTTACTGAACTCAGTGTTCTTAGAATTGATTCCCTGTAGAGACCTGAAGTCTTTCCAGACAACCTTTGACCCTCCTGTGAGGAGATGAATTCTCTGTGACTCCTGGAGATTCTCCAGCAGTCTCCTTCTCTGGAGTCATAAGGGTGTCTGTAAATGGAAGCTCATGGACTCAAGAGTTGTAAGGCCCATGCATAGGTCATCGTGTCCAATCTCCCATCCAGTATAGGAACCCCCTCCCTAGCATTCCTGCTGGGTAGCCCCCAACCTCAGCCAAACATTACTAGGAATAAAGAAATGAGGGCTGTTCATGTTGCTGTAAGACACCTCAAAGGCCGGACAATTCTGGTTTTATTTTCAGCGAAAATCTGATTTGAAATGAGGTGAAATGATGGAAAATGTATTTACTTTGTTGATATTTTTGCCCTCAGAGATCATTCTAGTTTAAGCTGCTCTGGAAGACACTAGTCTTTTAGGAACGGGGAAGATCCATGGTCCTCCTGAAAGTATACACAAAATCATGTGAGTATGTGCAGATGTGCTCCCTCATTTGCGAGGGAGGGTTGGGGCCTGAGCTGTTAAGAGATTCTGTAAGCCTAGGAATCCCACGTGGTTCCTGAAGTGCTGCATTGATTGAGTTGAGGGCATCACACACAAAAGGAATACGTACCAGATCTCCTTCAGATCTTGCTCGGAAAGAGGCACACTGCCATCCTGCCTGTCAGCTTGTCCCGGGGGGTGCCAGGGCTTTGTCTTTAGCCCAGAATAAGTCCCCTTCTCCCAAGCAGCGCCCAGCAAATGTGCCATCTGTCTCCAGGCCAGCCACGTGGAAACATGATGCCATCCGGAGCCTTTGTTTCAGATACTGCTCTCATTTCTCAGTGTCAGCCTGTCTGTGCCTTGACTTCTCCACGTCAGCACCGCCCAACTGTGGAAAAGGCATGAGGGATAATGGCTGTGTTTATGGAGCCAGAGCGTGTCACGAGGCTTTTCAGACAAAGGGGTGCAGAGGCTCACACATTCCTAACTCATCATCTGCACACCCATTCAGGAAAAGGAAATGACTGGGGCCACCTCACTCCTAGCGTGTCTCCACTCGTCCTTGCGGCAACTGCCTCAAACACACACACACACACACACACACACACAAAGGGACACTTTTCTCTCCTGTTTTTACTAGTAAGCTCTCATCTGGCGGTTACGTCGTCTCTGTGTTGATTTGCTTTAAAATATATCTGTCTAATCTGCGTAGTGAGGAGGCACCTGAAGTGTCCTAGTCAGGCACGGATTAACCCAACTAAATGGGTTATTTACCGTTTGAAAAACCCTAATGAGGGATCAACACTTCTGAGGGAGTTACTTAGCACTTCAAATCCTACCACTGAAATCTATGTTAATTAGCAGAGGGGACGTTAGGTGCAAAATGATCACTGGAAGAATGGGAGGTGTTCAAGTCCTGCCAATTGGTAACACCACGTCTCAAATAAAATAAAAGATGAACTAAAGCCTTCACATATAAATATACTCAAGTTTTTCTTGTCCTCGGTAGGATCTTTCAAGAGTTTATCATAGCTGTGGAATTAAATTGAAAATATTTAACTTAGCGATTCCGCATTGCTCAGCTGTAGACTCCTTATACACAACAGCCACGCTCCCTGCCGCACATGCTGGTTTTGGGTCAGATACACAGTCCCACCTCCGGGCTCACACAGGTCAGACTATTACCCCTTTTAAGACCTGCTCATATGCTGTTTTCTTGGCCAGAAACACTCTCCTGGATAGAGCTCTCCTATTTGCTGTATACCTTGCTTAAGGCACTGACCAGTTCTAAGCCTTCATTGCCTCATCTATGAAATGAGAAAAAAAAAATCATTCTCTACTATATTACTAAAGACTAATGAGATTATGTTTGTAAAGGGTTCAGCTCAGTGCCTGGCACATGGTAAATGGGATCACTGTTTTCATTATTAGCCACTTAGGTAACTCCAATTTGGTCACCAAAACTTCTTTCAAGTGTCTTCTTTTCTAGAGGGTTTCTCTGGTCACCCTCCCACACCCAAACCCAGATAACATGTTCCTGCTGTAAGCTCTCACAAAGTCTAGCCAACCTCTATGTAAGTGTATGCCACACTCTATAGTGAATTTTCTTTTTGTGTGTTTATCTCTTCCTAAAAACCATAAGCTTCTTGAAGGCAGGAGCTATATCTTAAAAAAAAAAAGTTCCCCAGTGCCTAGTATATAATAGATACTCAATAAATATTGAATAAATTAATGAACAAATGCATGAACTAGTTAGGAATGTATGGCTTCCTAAAGAAACACTTGGGAGAAGGCTTTGAGAATAACCATCCAATGGTAGAATGGTAACCTGGAAAAGGAGTCAAGGAAGTTGATTTGGAAATTACAGATAGAATTCAGTGTAATATATGGAAGCACTTCTATGACTGTCCAAAAATTGGTATTTCCTTCCCCAAATTTATTTCGACAGAAACCAGAAAGATTGATTGGATTTACCCATGGCATAAGAGATTGGTCTATAAAAGGCTGTTTAACATTTTGTGACATTCTGTGATGGTTCCATATGAGAAAAAAGGTTTTATGAAACATTCTGAAATAAATATTCATGCTTTATTGTATATTGATTATCTATCTTAATAAACTTAACTCTTCTCCTAAGTATACTTTTTAGTTTTCAAATGATCTGTTTACCTGTTTGATCAAAAAGATTTGTTTACCTTTTTATTACATATATATATATATATATATATATATATACACATATATACACCTATCCTATATGTAGCTAATATCAAAGATAGCTTTACTGATAATATATTTCGTGAGACTTTTGCTTGGCTGTTGGAGGCAGGGCTGTAAATTATTTGCATCAAATTGTTGAATTTTAGGTCCACTTACTGAAAGCACAGGGATGGCTGAGGAGGCCATTTTGACTTTAAAACCAGAATGATTTTATGTTATTATTTTTATTAAAATTTTTTTAATGTTTTAGTTCTTTAATTTGAGGGAGGAAAAGAGGGAAAGCATGAGTGGTGGAGAGAAAGAATCCCAAGCAGGCTCTGTCCTTTCAGCATGGAGGCCGACGTGGGCCTGATCCCATGAGCTGAGAGACTATGACCCCCTCTGCGACCAAGAGCCAGATGCTCAAACAACTGAGCCACCCAGGTGCCCCCAAACCAGAATGATTTTAAACCAACAATGGCTTTAAAATAAAAAAATCAGGTAAATCTTGAGTTGACCCAAACCTCTAACTTCATGGTGTGTCAGTGGATGCTGAAAAATTTTGAAAACCTCCAGAGAAGAGTCAAACCCAGAATAAATCCAAGTCCCCAGCTACTTTTTCCAATTTGTGACAGACAATTAAGCATTGGATGAGGAATATTTCAAGTTAGAACTTGTGTACAAACTTCATGTAACCAGGAAGTTCCCATGTTACCTCTGGGGCAAGTCTCTTTAATCACTGAGGAACACAGGAGGGGGCTTTCCATTAAGCAGATATTGTGTGACTGGGTAGAATAAAAATAGATCTAATCCACTCGTCAAGAATGATCTTGTCATTCTTATTAGTCATTAGCACTGGATTAAACATTTAGCAATTTTTTCTGAAGCTTCTTTGGAAAAACAGAAAGACCGGGAAGGAAACTTAGGAAAGAACCAGATCCCTCCATGTCTTTGTATCCTAAATGCATTTTTTTTCTTTATTATTTTTTGGATTTTTCTCTGCATCAATTGGGTAAGCAGCTAGGATAGGCTGAAATCTATGCCTTAAGACTAAGTTGTCTCTTTTCAACACCACGTAGAATAAAGACCAAAATAAGCAGCGAAAATCTGATACTTCCAGTAAAATTGGTTTGATTAGATTTGGGAATTATCCAGTTTGGCTCCCTCTCTTAGTCAAATAAACATAACATTAGTTACATCTTGACTCCACCTGTGGCCATGTAGACAGAGTTTATTAACATTCATCTCTAAGAATTTTCCTTGGCTTTAACAAAATATAAGTATGCTATTGTTCTTCATGATGAATGGGACAAGCGGTCACACCTTGTGAATAACATTAGGAAAACGAAAATTCCTGGCAAAGCCTGTGAACAGATAAGAAGCCTCAAAGCCACCAACCAAAACAAGCCATTATGCTATTTCTGCAGGTATTTCATTATTTGAAAATATGCACCATATGGTCCTTAGGACAGGCTACAATGAACTGCTAAATTTCTTTTTTTTTTTTTAAGTTTGTTTATTTATTTATTTAGAGAGTGTGCACGAGCGGGGGAGGGGCAGAGAGAGAGAGAGAGGGAAAGAGAGGATCCCAAGCAGGCTCTGTGCTGTCAGCATGGAGCCCGGCCTGGAGCTTGAACTCACAAACTGTGAGATCATAACCTGAGCCAAAATCAAGTCTGAGACTTAACCAACTGAGCCACCCAGGTGCCTCTCTGCTAAATTTCTTAAAAGATCTCATGTTGTTTAAAGTTGATAAGGTAACATTCTCAATCTCATTATACAGAGATTCCTTGTTTTTTTTTTTTTTTTCTTTTCTCGTATGACATGTCAAGAATAAGGTAAAATGACATCAAGCATCTCAACAGCTGGACGGTGCAATTTGTCTTATAAGGGTGCCTCACTCACACCTATGCGTCATTATGATTTTTTAATGGAATAATTTTAAGGAATGCTAAGAGAATATTAAGCTCACAATATTTTTTTTAAGTTTATTTATTTTTGAGAGAAAGAGAGTGAGGGAGGGGCAGAGAGAGAGGGGGAACAGAGGATCCAAAGCAGGCTCTGTGCTGTCAGCACAGAGGCAGACATGGAACTCGAACCCACAAACTGAGACATCACGACCTGAGCCCAAGTCCAATGCTTAAGTGACTGAGCAACCCAGGCACCCCAAACTTACAATATTTTTAACCAGGGGAATAGCATGGACTTAAAAAATAAAACAAAACAACACAATAGTATTGTATGTTTATGTATTTGTATTTATATTTTTGTATACGTATTTGTATGTTTGGCATTGGATAGACTTAGAATTTTATTTCTTATTTAGAAGATTCCTTATTTATAAAGAAGGGGGAGGAAGAGAATCCCAATAGTCAAAGTCGGGCTGAAAATTTATCTCAAAATCCCATAATTCTGTATAAGAAACAATGCTATGCCTTTGAATTTGTAACAACTTTCCTGGAGGTAATGCTCAAGAAGCTAGAATTTTCTTAGATTAAGCAACCCTGAGAAGTCTAAAATATTCGCAGCTTGTGAGAAAGTCATGTATCTGAATTGCTTACCACTTCTCCTAAATGCTGAAATCAAAATAGCCTTGAGCTTTAAGAAGATATTCTACATAATATAACATTTTGGCAGCAATACATCAGTGTATCTTTAAGCAGAGACTTCTCCAAAATGAACCAGCTGCATGTGGCCACCATATTCTATTTGCAATAATCGCGCCTCGGATAAACTTCATTGGCTCCCATACTGCCACTGCGCAAAGCTGGCCACCATATTCTATAGGGCATGAAGTTAATGTTTTTCCCATTCAGGACACTAGAATAGTGATCATACATGCCATGGAGGTCCTCCCAGTTTATTTACTGTTTCTCAAAAGTATGTTAACTTGAATACTAAATAAGGAACTTCGCCCACCTGTCAAGAAACACTTCACTCTGTGGTGGCTCTTTCTGTACTACTACCAATATCCGCTATGGCAGTAGTAGTACTCTCTTTACTTTCAATTTTTTTCTTAAATATGTTTATCTATAGTGATGTAGTGTCATAAAATATAAAGGGAAACCTCAGCAATTTCTTTCGGTGGAACAATTTCCCCTCTGAAACCGGAAACACTCGTCAAGCTAAGGAACGTATAAGTCCAAATGTCTCTCTGTAATTGGAGAAAACCATGATGGTCTCCAAAGTTACCTGTGTGGTTATATGCTTTAAATAGGGTTGGGAAAGAAGAAGTTAGAATAGGGAATCTTTGAGAATGGCGTGCGGACCTCCATTGATTCCGGTAATTGGGTGTGTCCAAACAAGCTACTGTTCCAAATAAGACACAATACATTGAAGCTACCTATAGAAGGGCAATATTCAGTGCATGCTACGATATTTTTAGCCCCAAGTATCTAAATTCTCTTTTAGTCCTGCTGGGTAAAAAAGCAAAAGGAATACGGAGAAAATGATTACAGGTTTGAGGCTACAAAATGGTGGTTGGGGCGAGGTTTAAAAGTGTGTGTGTGTGTGTGTGTGTGTGTGTGTGTGTGTATGTAACTCTTTCTTACAGTGGTATTCACAGTGATTACTTTAAGAGCAAAGCAATTTTGGGGGCACCTGGGTGGCTCAGCGGTTAAGCCTCCAACTTTGGCTCGGGTCATGATCTCACAGTTCATGGGTTGGAGCCCCACATCGGGCTCTGTGCTGACAGCTAAGAGACTGGAGCTTGCTTCGGAGTCTGTGTCTCGCTTTTTCTCTGCCCCTCTCCTGCTAGTGCGCTTTCTCTCTCTCTCAAAAATAGAAAAATGTTAAAGTTTTTTTTTAATTAAAAAAAAGAGCAAAGTAATTTTTTTCATTTTAATGAAAGAATTGGGGATATTTACTTTTTAAAATGTCAATTTCTGAAGATGGTAAAGAGCATGTAGCAAGGACCAAATGGATGTTTTCAATAGGAAAGATCTGTCCAGTGGCAGAGGTATTACACTCTCCCTCGGGGGTATAGGGATGTGAAGGGAAAAGTGAGAACCAATGAGTAGACATCATCATAATGGAGAATATTTTAGCTCAAAATGTGGGAAAACTTTCTACCAAGTCAAGCTGCCTGACTGAACTCGATTGAACTGAATGGTTACTTTTTAAGGACACTGTGAAGAGAATTTATGCATCAAGTGGGGATGACATCTAAGGTTTCTTCCAACTATGACGTTGGAGGTTTCTATTATTCTAAATCTAAATGATATTTGCTCTCTGCTGAATTTCCCTCTGAACTAATTTGTTTCAGAACCTAGACCAGAGATCAATTACATGGCTATTACAAAAGTGGCTTCCTAGAAGACTGACTTTTTCTTCTGCATATCCTAAAGCCTTGATTGAGTACACTCAGATGACTAGTATACTTCAAACTGGATGCGATGTAGCCAAAAGGTTCTCTGAATGACTCAAGGGAGACAAAATATATTTTCAGTCTGGGAATGTCAATAACATTACATTTGAATGTGTATTCAAAAGGGAAAACTAACGATGAGAAAGAGGTATGTGTAAACTCGAGTCTTATATTGTTTCATTCACCAGTAGAACTCAGGCAAGTGACAGATGACCATGAGATGATAAGAAGAACAGAATTTTACTCTGACAATCACTAATATTCTTGGGGTGTCTATTATTTCATAATTTTGTCTCATTCTTTCTTCATAAGAATTTTATGAAATGGGTGCCATGATTAGACTCATTTCTCAAGCACAGAGGTATTAATTACTACCCAAGTATGAACAATCAGTAAGTGGCATAGCTGGAACGCAAACCCAGATCTGTCTACTTCTCTTCCCACAGCCTTAACCACTCTGCTCGGAGGAGACTGGAGCCTTCCAAATATTTTGGATGGCCGTTGCCCAGGTGGCCCTGAATCAGGCTGTCTGCTGAGAATCTTTGACTAAGAACTTGAAAAGACAGTCCCCATCCTGGATCACACAAACTCCTAATTATTTAGAACTTTGGAAGCAGTGGCTATCACGTACGTATAAACAATAATACCTAAGGAGGGGATGAAGAAGTGAGGAATTTGTGATTATTTGAATTGCATAAGAGACATTTGAGGGAGTAGACTAATATTTCACAATAGACAAAGGTATACTTTTCATTTGAGTTTGGTACTAACGATGTTCTCTATTTTTTCTGGAAACAAAATAAGAGACAATTTTGAGAGGAATGGTCTAGGTTCAATATGAAGAATAAATTCCTGGAAGAGAAAATGACAAAGCTTAGGAACAGATTACCAAGTAAAGTTATGACTTAAAAAAAAATTACTCACCTCTGTGGATTAAGTTGTATTTTTACTACAGGCATGACTCTATGATACTCAAAAACATTCAGTAGGGAAAAAAAGTTAGTTAAATTGTTTACTAGCAGGTAGTTTTAAAATGGAAAAGAATTTTTTTTTTTGCTTTTGAACTATTCGAAGAGAAAATTAGGATCTACCTCACTTTTTCCAAATGTCTGTGTGGTGACATCAATGGCACTTTGCAAAGCAATGCGTATTCAAATTTTAGGTTTTTTCACTTCTGTTGGCTAACTTCTGAGTTGGAAGACGAAGCAGAGGTCATCTGAGTTGAGTCTCCTGCTGCCCCTTCCTGCTTTTGGCTTAAGGATCCTGCTTCTCAGACTAAAAAGTACAGTTCTCTCCAGTCCATGTGCTAAGCTTATGTGAGTAAGGATTAGCAATGAGCCTGGCTCTGACAGCAACACAGATAAATCAACATTTAAACCTTTGGAAAGCCATTAAATATGTGATGCTCCCTTGTTGATTAAAATGGTTCCTTCATTCCAGGATGGATAAAATACTAAGTACCACTTCCTGACATGAAATTTGGGGGTCATCCAATCCCTTGGATAAGCTGACAAATCTGCTCCCCCGGGAGCTTGGGGAACTTTGTGAGAACCCAGAAAGCCAGATCTACAAGAGATCTCCAGCTTGTGGTAGTAGTTCCGGGGCTTTACCTGACGGGCTCTCTGAGTCAAGTTTTGTTTCTTCCCCCATAAAACGGGGACCATGACACTATACATATGAAAACACTTGATAACCTACAAAGTACCATAGACGTGCTAGGTTAGGTGTTGGTATAATTATTGGATTTCCCATTGATGTGGCATCACTTTACAATTCTGATCAACTTGGAAAATTGCCTTCCAAATTAATAATTATTAACCCTCAGTTATGGAGCCTTTAGTATATGCCAGGTAGTGGGCTAAGCTCATGAAAATATAAGATCTCATTTAATACTCACCCCATAACCAAGGTAGTATTATTATCTCCTATGATAAGTTTATTTATATTTATACTTATTATTATTATTATTTAAAGATTTGATTTTTAAGTAATCTCCATACCCAACATGGGGCTCGAACTCATAACCCCAAGATCAAAAGTTGCACATTCTACTGACTGAGCCAGCCAGGTGCCCCTATTTATATTTATTAATTTGTAAATGAGAAAACTGAGGTTTAGGGGAAGTGAGTAACTTGCTCCATGTTATAAAGCTTGGAAGAGCTGGTAAGCATCTGGCCCACATTCATCTAATTCATTACCTGAGAATCCTACTATCACTTTAACTTTATCTTCTGTGTTTCCAGACAGGAAGGATTTTAGTTCTAATGAGATGGGAATGGGTTTCAGTGAATGTCTACGGTGGCTTCCTATCACGTTCAGCCACTGCTCTGTGCAGCCAACTTCTTGCTCTGAGTACCAAGTGGTGGCCTGACGCTATTCATCTAAGACATGTTTGGTATAGTTGATGCCATTGGTGTCCTACCTAGACCCTCTTTACCAGCCGGCACACCCATCCTGTAGCTGCCAACAACTCACAGCTGCCCCCATTCTGGAGAATCGCCCACTCACCCTGCCCCAGACAACCTGGGATCTCTGTGTAGCCTACCTACTCACCCTAACAGACCATGGCAGATGACAGACCGGCATAGGCCAGCCCCTTCACCTCAAGGTGGGACCTAACTCAGGTGCAATTTGTGCTGCAGGGTGTCTGTCCCAGTGGGAGCCACACTAAATCAGTCTCCAGCTAAGATTGGATTCTTGCTTAGCTTTTTTCCTCCTAGATCTATTCTTTTCCTTTACCCCCTTCCCTGAGAGCACAAACCAAGAAACCACTGGAAGAAGGATCCCCATTTTAGGCCCTGCTTTTAAGAAACCTGAGCTTGGGGCACCTGGGTGGCTCAGTTGGTTGAGCATCCAACTGTGGTTCAGGTCATGATCTTGTGGTTCATGGGTTCGAGTCCCACATCTTGCTCATTGCTGTCAATACAGAGCCCACTTTGGATCCTCTGTTCCCCTCTCTCTGACCCTTCCCCCTCTCTCTGACCCATGCATGCATGCGCTCTCTCTCTCTCTGTCTGTCAAAAATAAGTAAACATTAAAAAAAAAAAAGAAACCTTAGCAAGGACAGTTGGGAATTATTGTTTTTCTATACTACAGTACTTACTTTCCTCTTATTCAAAGAATTCCATGCCTTTGAAGCCTTCATTTAAATACATCTTCTCCTTCAGCTATTTATGTTTGTTTGGAACTAATCCTGGTTTCTTCCTTTTCTTGGGGGCGGGGGGATTGGATCATTTTGGAGAGCAGGTGTGGTGTCATCATTACTTGTAATCTAAGAGTCTGGTAAGAGGTTGTTCCCAACTACTATTGACTAATTACTGACACAGAAAATGGCTTAATGCCATCTATTTGGTTCCTAATTCTTGTCATACATTTACAAAAATGTTGAGACCTCAGAGAACGAACGTATCATACGGTACCTATTTGGTGTACTGCAATCACTAAAACTAATTACCTGGGGTTGCCGGGTATGAAGGATAATTGTCTTTTTCCCTCTCACAGTGCTTCAAATGTCATCTTTTTTCTTCCCCCAGGGAAAACACCCTCTCATGGCTTTCTCTTTGCCAGTGGTGGCCTGCTGGTTCCTCAGTTGGGCTCCAGAGGAGACTGTGATGATAATTGCACTGAGGCACTATGACTAGGCTGTTAATGTGTTACCCTGAAGCAACAACACAGCACTTCTTTGAGCTAAAGAAATAAAAAAGCACTTTCCAAAGGGACTGATCTTACAATTTGAAAGAGAAGTTTCTGAAAATCAGCGCAATATTGGTTACGGAGGGAAAGTATCTGTTTTGGGGAAACTGCCAAAAGAATTAGACCTTTAGTTTCTCCCAGTTAATCATTAACAATTTTAAGTCTAGGCAGATAAACACGTTCCACCACAAAGAGATAAGAAAGCTGGAGAGCATCATAGGAACGTTTACAAGTTCAAAGTCTAGAGATTAGCCTATGTAGCCAATGTGATCAATTTCAAGGTTTCCATTGCCCCACAGTGAGAGATGAGGCTTGAAGGCAAGGTGAGGACCACAGAATGATTTCAGGACTCCCCTTGGATGGCACTCAGTTCTTACTAAGCTGCCAGGCTTTCTGGTGCTTTTGATAGAGCTTTGTCTTACTTCTACAAATTTCTCCTTGGGGTTTTACTTACTTACAATCTCTGATTACTTAATCTCTTTAGTTTAAAAATCCTGTATTTATTATTCCCCCAATTTTCATAATCTTCTTTCCCTGTTCACCGCATTTCAGACCTTTCCTTGTTCCATAGACCATTCCTCCAGGTGAGATACAAAGCAGCTGTTGAAGTAGGTGGCATAATTGTTGTTTAGACTCCCATTATTCAAGAGCATAATCCTAGGAACTCATCCGTGTGTTTCCAAATATTGTAAGTCAGCCATCCCAGTTTTCTTGTTCTTTCTTCCCAGACCATTCTCCTTCTAGACACTGCCTTTCTGCGTGGCTCAGCAAAGGTCTGAGGCAAAAATTAGTTCATAGAAAGACTTCTGGCACCTGGAAAAGATATCTCTAAGCTTTCTTCCAAAATGTATGCATGAAATGTCCCTTTATTCAGGTAGTAATTTTCTGCTAACATCACTTTACCAAGTAATGTTCCTTTTCCTCCATGCCAAATATACTCACAATGTATGATGCAAATGTCCTTCAGTAGATAAAACACACCCATTCATAGACACCTGTAAATGACCAAATGGATTCTATGAAGTAGAAAAGAATTTGAAATGTATTAAATGGTATTTGACCTATTCATAATCAGTGTCAGTTGAGCTGAGCAGAGGAAAAATAAAACTTTTAATGGTAACTAATTGTTCTGTTTTCTCTGCCTTGCGAAGCCATCAAACAGAAGATCTCAAAGTCCATACATTTAATTTGTCTCTGACTGAAAAATTTCGTTTTCATTAGGCAATGTCTTCAATGATGCTGTCACTCTTTTTTTTTTCCGATTTTGCTCGTGGAAAACAGTGATTGGCTGGATGCAGTGCCGTCCTCTGACCATGGAGGAAGGTGAAATGAACTCTTAGTATCCTACTGCTATCGCTTCCTTGGTCTTCCCTTTCCTGCTTTCCATCCATTTCCCCATCACTCTCCACTCCGCAGTCTCCCAAGAACCAGCTCTTGTTCTTGCCCGGTGGTTTATGTCTCCTTTTTTGACAATGACAAAAAGTAAGCTGTCAGTAATAATGATATAAGAACTACATTCTTTCTAATTATAAAATTAATAGCTTCATTTTAACAGGGTGGTTTCTTTTGAAAACACAAAACAAAAAACAAGATAGAAAATATAAACCCATTTGTAACTCTACCTTTCAGAGATATTGGCATTTTAGGTGTCTTTGTTGTTGTTGTTTTTTTTTAATAAAATAGTTGAGAGCATTTTGTGTATCAGTTCTCTGATATGCTATTTTTTTTACTTAACACTATTTTGTAATCGTTTCTAATGTCATTAAAATTATTATTACAGTGTGATTTTGAAGGATTTATCATATACATCCTATGGCTTCTTCATAATTTATTCTACTATTCTTGCACCATGAACATCTAGTCTCTTTGTGACTGCTATGGTAAATAATGGAACAACTGCCCCTCACATATCTACAGTGTTTTAGATACTCTTTAACACCAGACTCAGTAATTGGTTGCAGGATGGAGTTATCATTTTGAAAAGAAAAGGAGGGGCACCTGGGTGGCTCAGTCGGTTGAGCGGCCGACTTCAGCTCAGGTCATGATCTTTCGGTCTGTGAGTTCGAGCCCCACGTCGGGCTCTGGGCTGATGGCTCGGAGCCTGGAGCCTGCTTCCGATTCTGTGTCTCCCTCTCTCTCTGCCCCTCCCCCGTTCATGCTCTGTCTCTCTCTGTCTCAAAAATAAATAAAACGTTAAAAAAAAAAAAAAAGAAAAGGAATTCTTACTTTATTTGCTTCCTAAAAACGTCAACTACCTCCGAGTGTGGCCAAAGTCAGAGGCAGATGAAGCAAAGGCCATTGACTCATTCCATGTGCTTGGATTATCATTTAGGTAATGGATGAAGGTGAGGTGAAAGTTGACCAATTTTTAACTAGTAAATCGAGAGCATAGGCTTCCACGCTTCTCCTTTTTATACATCATTCCGAAATGGAAGTAAAGCTGACGCTTCTTTGTGTGTTGTGCCCAGGGTCTACTTCAGACCTACACTGTATGGTCTCTCAGTGTTTGTTCGTTGGAGAAATCTAAAGCCGACGAGACATGTGTCCTGAGGTAGAGGTGCCATCTTCTCTTCTCCAGGTTTCCGTTGGGCCACAGCAGATGGCTGTGGGTTTTTGCAAGTTCTTCCCCATAGATATATCCACAGAAGGACCCTCACTCCCTCTAGTGGAGAACGCGCCAGACAAACGGGCTAATTCTGCCCCACAAGGTCCAGAAGCCAAGAACTGGTGTCCTTAAATGCCCTCCCGAAACAATGGAAGCTGTGTTTCTGAAGGAGACTCTTCCTACTCCATAGAAGTTTTTGTCTCTAACAGGCCATCTGTGTCTACTGCTGCCACAAGACATCAGGGGATGTTTTTTCCTTCAGGGCAATATCCCAGCTTGTCTTTTTTCTTTTCATTAATTCAGTAATCTACTGAGTTGTGTTTCTTTTTCACCAGCGTTAGTGACTTGTTATGTCCAGATTCACTTTATGCTGTGTCATGGGCAAAAGGTGTTGCTAATATAAACAGAGTATAGGATGAAACAGCTGAGAACCTGAGAAGACTTATATAAAGTATTGGAAAAAGTCATCAAATCCCTTTTCTTTGGCTTTTTGTAAATGTAAAACTTTAAGGACATTGAGAAAAACGGAAGAGGATATTACAAGAGTTGTTGGCAAGACACTTATTTAGGGCTCTGTCCAAAGTCTCTCTGGTATTCTTTTTTCACAGCTTAGCCAATCACTTCAGATCGCCACATTGCTATTTCAAGAATGAATCGAGGAGCTTCCATACAAGAACTAAGTCCTTTATTAATCACTTCTTGTGCTTATAAAGAAGTCTTGCTGCAGCCAGACGAGGAGATCTTCCTTACTCCTGGCACCCACCTACCTACTTTGTACCTACCTACCTACCTTCTACTTACCTCTCTACTTACCTACCTATCTACTTCCTACCCAACTACCTCCCACCTAGTTAACTCCTACCTACCTCCTACCTACTTACCTACCTACCTGCCTACCTACCTAAGGCAAACAGCTTGAAATCTCTGGGTCTAGAATTTCCTGGTGGTAAAATTAGAGGATTGAATTAGGTGAGATATGAACAGCTCCTCCAGTTATAATTCAACATGAAAAAACAGTAGTTAGCGTCTTCGTGGAGAGCAACCTATGGGAAGATTCCTTTTCTCTGCTGTCCACCACCATCCCTGTTTGTTAACCCCCTAGGGCAAGTTTCAGCAACAAAGCAGGAAGCACTTCCTTTTTCTGATTTCTGGCTCCCGCGCCCCCCCTACACGTTCCCCTGCTGTTAGGACCAGGGCCTCTGAGCATCCCGACCTGCACTCCTTGAAGAACAGGCAGCCTTCCGGTCCCTACAGTGCAGTTGCAGTGGGTACAGAATAACGTCCCCATTTCACGGGAATCTCAAGAATGAGACTGCAGCACTCAAATTCTTTGCCATTTATTTAAACTGAGATCAGAGTGAACACTATAGCTCTGACCTGTGCAAATACAATAAGGACTTCAGCCCAGAAACAGTTTTACCTCTTTTATTAGGTTGGGCTTTCAGTCTGTGTTTGAAGAGGAGCTATTTATGGGCTTGCAAACAAAGTGCTGGAGGAAAGGAATTTAAAGGATGTCCTTGAGCAAATTCAGGGGGTTTTATTTCAAGAGGCAAACCGCACATTAACCCTTCATCTTCCAGCACACATCTCCTCCGCGGCTCCCCCAGAAACCCTGGAGAGATGGGGGGGGGGGGTGCCAAGCAAGGACACACGGTGTGGCCTTGTGAAAGTCACTTCCTCGGTGTGCTGGCTCTTGCTCTGGAAAATGCAAAGGCTCGTGGTGACCTCCTGATGAATGGGAAAGGAAAAGAAGTTCAAGATGTGAAAGTGTTTTGTGGGTGAGGTAGGGCTGACCGTGTTATTTCTACAGCTCATTCGTGACGTGATGTTTTCAGACCTTAGTCATGGCAATTTTGTGGAAAGAATGCATGACCTTTTTTTTTTTTTTTTTTAAATAAATTAGCCTACTGCTTGATGGTGTGCCCAAGCAGAGTGCAGATTTTCTCATCAAATCGTTTTGTTGGACAAAAGTGCGGTTAGCCAGTGCTGAGTTTTCCGAATGCCTACAGAACGATTCCTCTGCGTCTTTAGGACGTTGTGGTTTAAGCAAGTCATTTTGTTTTCAGTTTTGTTCCTCCGCTGTTCCACAACCATCTGACAATTCTGAAGTTTGGGTTAGAGAAAGCAAAAATAAATAAATAAATAAATCTTTTATCTGATTGCTCGGTTACCTTTTCAAAAGTTTGCTGAGGGAGGTGGCCGAATCTCCTGTTAGAACAGGGCAGTGCTACTGTTCCCAAAATACTTGCACATGATGTTAATAGATGATACTCCAGAAAAAGGTTTTGTGCTCAAATGATTTAGTTAGCATTTCTCAGAACGAACAAAGTAATCCCTGTTCTCACTGGAACCTCAGTTGACCCTGCTGCTGTGTCAGCCCATGACTGGTGATAGGGGGAATGACAGCATCCTTGTGCCCCCTGGCACTTGGACTTGGTTTCAGTAAAGGGGCTGGTCTGTTGCTGGCGAGTATGTGTCTCTGATAGAATGACTGGACCCCAGTGTTGAAGAACGGCTGCATTCAGAGGTGCAGCACCCCATTAGGCATGATCCCCTGCGATCTCTCAGGCCACCTGCTATACATCTGCTGTAGCCAAGTCGCACTGGATAAGAGGGCCCTGTCCTAGGCCCTGTGCTTAAAAGTCTGCTCTGACTCTCTACCAAAGGGCTCTCTCCAAAGTGTTGTAAGCGATACCCGCCTAGAGCCTTTCTGGACCAGCGGTTCTCAGAATGTGGTTCCCCAAGCAGCAGCATCACATCACCTAGCAATTTGTTAGAAATGTAAATTCTTGGACCCCGATCAGAACCACTGAATCAGAAACTCTGAGGCACAGGACCAGCGATCGGTGTTTTAGCAGCCCGGCTGGTGTTTCTGATGCCTGCTTGGACTTGAGACTATGGACTATGCTCTGGGGCACCTGAGGTCCAGAGGCTTTCTGCTCCAAGGCTCGGGGTCCACCTCCAGGGCTTGCACGGGCCTCCTCCCTGGGTCCAAAGACAGAGGTGCCCCCAGTGGCCTAAAGCAGCTCTCAGAGGAAACTTGGGGGACAAGAGCTTGAATGTGGTGGTCTGCGTTGTTTGTAATCACACCTCAAGTATCTAAGTCAGTATGAAAGTGTATTTTTCAAAGTATGAGGCTAAAACATAATTTATTTAACAGTCTGTTAGTTTGAGTTATAACTTTTAAATATTTAGACATATGGGAGACAGGCCTCCAATTTTACTCTTATTCTGGTCTCTGCAAACGTTAGGGGGGTGGTCCTGCTGCTAAAAGTCTATCATCTTTTATTTACCAGTTCATTCATTCATTCATTCACTCACATATTAGTTTATGTCTATCTCTTTATTGATATTCTCTATTTGATGTGCCATGATCATCATCCCTTTGCTTCTTTAATCATGGCTTCCTTTCGTTTTTTGGACAGATTTATAACAGCTACTTTGAAGTCTTTTTCTGAGAATTCTACCATCTGTTTGCTTTCACAGGCTGTTTCTGTTGCCTGCCCAGTATATGGGTCATACTTTCATTTCTTTGCATGTCTGGTAATTTTTTCTTGGGAACTGAACATATTGCAGCAACTCTGGTAACTTCCCTCCTCTCTCGCCCCAGGTGTTGTGATTGTTATTTGCTTGTTTAGCTTGAGTGATGGGCCGGGGATCATTTTCGTGAAGTTTCAGGGCCTCCGCCCCCACCCCCACGGGGTTAGGTCTCGGAGGTGGCTCCTGAGGGAGGCACAGTTTGGGGTCCACCCACAGTCCCTCTGGGATGGCGGTGGTTTGGGTAGAGCTTTGGTCTTCTCTTTCCCTGACCACTCCCCGCCATTAGAGTCCACTATTGCTGGCTGATTAATTGCTCTATTGTTTTCCACAATACCCTAGAGATGTAAATTGCTCTATGGACACGTCCAATCACACTCAGGTTCTCCTGAAGGACAAGTTCCTGAGGTCACTGTTTGATACATGTTCTGACCCCAGGAGGAGTCCGCCCAGCCATGTCCTTCCTCAGTGCTCTTTCTTCTGAAAATTAGCCAGCCTACAGTTTAACCTCTCTCTTCACCAAATCCACAAAGCTCCTCCCAAACACCCCCATCATCCCATCCACTGTTACCAAGAGCTCCCTAGGCTTGAATTTCTCTGCACTTTGGTTGCAAATGAAGCCAATTCCTCTGGGGAGATTAGAAGCTATCTGGTTTTTGGTCTGTTTCTTCCCCCCTCAGAATTTCTGAGCTGGGATTCTGGAACTGGGATGGGGAACCACGACACCCTTTTCTTCGAGCGACACCTCTACTTTAGGAGTCGAGCACTGGATGAAGAGCTATAGCCTGAGGTCTTCTTGGCTCTCTTATCATGGAGCACAAGGTAAAACCTATCTTCCACAAGTGGGGCCTCAAGGGAACCCCCGCCTCTCTACTGCATTTGCCCACAACCTGGCCTCAGCACTGGGGAGTTGAGGCAGAATGCTGATGTCCTGCTCCTCCCAGGAAGAAAGCCCTCCAACTGGGAGCTGGGAGAAAGGAAGCCTTGTGTCCTTGGCTCCACCAGTCTGGAGTGGGGTCTTTGCCTCGCTGAACCGGGGAGGGGGTAGAAGGAAGTGGCTCTGGCTCAAATACCACTTACTCCCTTTATTTTTTTTAACTAAATTTTCATAGATTCTCTTATATAGATATTTCTTGATTTACTGTATGTCCTCGAGAACTTAGGGCTTTCAATGGCTGTTTCAAAAATAATGTTCACTGATTTCCTTGGGAAATAATAGGTCTGCAAGAGCTCTTCATGCTGTTAAGCTAGAAATTGATCTTCATTGACATTTGTTTGGACAACGAGCACCTACAATATGCCAGGTACTATACTAAGTGAACAAAAGGGACATAGTCTCTTAGTTTATGATATAGCCAGGTGCTTGGTGTATGGAGGGAACTCAATAAATTTTTGATTTTTGTCAAATACATGAACGACTAACAAATAAAAGTGCTTTTCTTTCGTGGTTTTTGTTTTTTGTTTTGTTTTGTTTTTATAAGTCGTCTCAGAAATTTCTAGATCATCTTGCTAGCTGCATTGCTGGACATTTAGAGGCACGTGGAAGTGTTAGGAGGACAATGCCTGCCTACGGTTGGCTTGTTCTATCACAACGTTTGCAAAATCTCCTTCTAATTCCAATTTTATAAAAGGAGTACAGGGGGCAGTTGCTATCATTATTCCATTATTTTTTCCCTCAACCTCTGAGGACCTTCACTGGAGGTTGGAATTTTGCTCTTACCACAAGGTTGCAGGTTTGGTGACTACAGGAGCATATTCTTTGCATGGTCCCGGCCAGGAAGAACCCTCTTTTGGATCACGCAATCTCAGAAGACCCGTCGGTATTCATTTCCCTGGAATTCTCTACATTTTGTTCTTCCTGCTTCTGATTATGTCCTTTCCAATGAACCATGATGTTCCTTCTTCCTACTTCTTCTGGTTGTCTTAGGGAAACACTACAGAAACGCTGGGGCTGAACTGTGATAAGAGGACAAGTGAGGTGTCCAGTCCCACAAGAGCCTTGCTGCCACTGCTTTGACCCTAGCACTTCGTAAGTGGAGGGATAGTCTGACAGCTGTCCGAGGGTGTTGTGTTTAGCAGCAGGAGGCTGATGACATAACAGAATAACTGGGAAGCCTTGTCAAGATGTAAGTTCTTACCTCTAAGAGCCTGTCAGAGTCAAATAAATGTGGAGGTGGGGGCCTCGCAGCTAATGGGACTGAAGGGAGACCTGGGATACGTGCAGGTTAAGAAAGCTTCCCCAGAAACACAGACTCAACTTCAGGGAACTAGTTAGATGTCCCTAGAAGCTTACATATCACAAATAAGATTTCAGTAAATTCTAAAGCAAGCACGTCCTGTTTCAGCTCATTGTGTCTCCATTTCTGCTCTGAACTGAGGGGCAACCAGACCCGGTAATAGTAAGTTAGTTTAGCACCCATGAGAGGTGCTGAGTAAGCAATCTTGGAAGATAACATCCTCCGTGCCCAAACTGGGGTACTGAGTCCCTTCATAGGACTTGAGGAAGCCCAGCAAGAAGGGGCTGAACCAGCTGTTGGGTACACTTTTCCTGTAGTGGCCAGGGCAATCTCATGTTCATGACTTTGTTTTTACCTAAAAAGCCATTCTTCAAACGTATAATAAAGTGAAATTTTACTTTTAGACCTTTCTAAGAATATATCCTTAGGTTGAAAAGACTGTTTTGTCATTTGTACATTCATTTACCTAGTTAATTCTTTTTTTTTAATTTTTTTTAACGTTTTATTTATTTTTGAGACAGAGAGAGACAGAGCATGAACGGGGGAGAGGCAGAGAGAGAGGGAGACACAGAATCAGAAGCAGGCTCCAGGCTCTGAGCCATCAGCCCAGAGCCCGACTCGGGACTCAAACTCACGGACCGTGAGATCGTGACCTGAGCTGAAGTCGGATGCTTAACCGACTGAGCCACCCAGGTGGCCCTTACCTAGTTAATTCTTAAATGCCAACTTAGAGCCAGACACTGTTCTAGGTACTAAGGTAAAGATGAATAAGCTACATTCTCTGACCTCAGAAATTCCAGTCTCATAAGGTTAATGGATCCATATGCACATAATTACAATTTGACATTATACAAAGAAAGAGAGAGGGGTCTTTGGGAATACAGAAGGGAAAGATCTGATTCTGATTGGGTGGAAGAGTGTTTCCAAGAAGGCTTCCTGGAGGAGGTGACGCTTAATTCAGTCTTACAAAGTGAGTAGGAATCAACCACAGTATAGAGGTTTGGGTAGAGGCATTATGCCTGGCCTCTACACAGACACAGAGCTCATGTGAGAAGCCTCATGGGGTGTTTGGAGAACTATATGAGTGGGGGTTATTAGATTATTAAGTGCACATGAGGGACAAAAAAGAGGTGGTGCTATCCTGGAGAAGGTAGTTCATTAAAGAATTTGAACCCTCTTTTCCAGGCAAAGAAAAGTCACTGGGACATTTTATGCAGTGAGGGGTACAGTCGGATGGTTGGCTTTGGGAAGGATGGATTGAGGGATTGAGGCAATGTTGAAGGCAGGGAAACCAGAGGCTGTTGGTTAATACATAGATAGAAAGTGTTAGATGTGAGAAATAGTTTGAAGTTGCAGCCTGTAAGATTGATTGAATGTGGGCACAGGAGAGGGAGTAACTGATGGCCAAACCTAGGGTCCCACTGTCAGCCTCACCTTACAAGCGTGGTGAAAAGCTATGTTGTCCTTCTTACCGCCCCAAGTAACTTGGACTACAAATCACAGTGCCTGGAAATTGATCCTTTTATGTTTTCGTGTCTTAAAGGTTCTTTTCTTCTTCTAAGAGCCCCATAATGAAATGTAAAAATGACTAAGAACCAAAAACCTTTAAGACCCGTTAATCTGGCAGCTGAAGAAAATGGTTCAAATTGTTGAACTGAAAGTTTTATAATTATGATTGCATTACATAAGAGTATAGTTCGGGGGCATTTTTCTTCCTCTGGGGATTTTTCAAGCCTGAACCTTTTAAAAGATCTTTTTTGGTATTCTTTTTGAGGGGAGTAGATGAAGATGGAAAAGCAAAGGTATGTTGCCCTTAGCAACTCGACTTCAACTATCATAGCACCACTGAGCAAAAATAGCGACTTAATTAAAGGATACAGCGTTGCGGAACATTGCCAGCCTGCAGCGGAAGGTCCACTCGCTCTCGCTCCCAACTATCATGAAGAAGGTCAGCATTTCCAGACTGGAATAGAAATTTGCCTTACGTGTAGTTTGTTTAATTAATTCATCCAATAAATGTTCTTTAAGCACATCCTATGTACAATACAAACAAAGACACAGTTTTTGTTCTCATGAGCTCATATTCTAGTTGGGGGTGGGGAGGAGAGTGAGAGGGAAGGAGGAGGAGGGGGGAGAGGTAGAGGGAAATTTTTGAGATGATGAGAAATGCTATGAAGAAAGTAAAATAAGAAAGTCACTAATGGGTGACTGCTAGGGGCAGAGGTGGCCTGGAGTGGGGGCACTGCTTACATGGTATGATTCTAATGTCCCAGATCTCCCCAGTGGTGTTACTGGCATATTTGACATCTGGAGTGGATCATATTTTAAAAAATCACCTCCCCTGTACAACAAAACTATTTTCAGAAACAATTGTGATGAGATGAAGAATGTCCAAAAAGAAACACAGTAGGGGCGCCTGGGTGGCTCAGTCGGTTGAGCATCCGACTTCGGCTCAGGTCATGATCTCACAGTCTGTGAGTTTGAGCCCTGCATTGGGCTCTGTGCTGACAGCTCAGAGCCTGGAGCCTGCTTCGGATTCTGTCTCCCTCTCTCTCCGCCCCTCCCCCACTTGCATTCTGTCTCTCCCTCTCAGAAAATGAATAAGCATTTTTTTTTTTTAAAGAAGAAACACAGTAAAATTTCTCTTTTCTTGCACTTTGTTATATATTCTGGTCAATGAAAAAGTTTGTTTAAGCCTAAAATAAATATTACAGAATAAAAAAGAAAAAAATGCACAACTATTCAGTAGATTTTATTTCTACCTACCTAGCAGTTGGAAGTTCAACCCTTTGGTTACAAACTGATGTAATAATATTTTAGGTAAATAATTGTTCAGTAATGAGTAAATGAAAATTAATAAAATAAAAAAAGTATAACTTAGGCAACTATGAAATCGTGCCACCAATATTAAGTTGCTTGCTGAGTTCATTCCCTCGTTTCAAAACAAGTATCAGTTAAAACAAATACATTTTACATTAAAAGATTAAAAGTCAGCAAAATATGAATTAAACTTGGCACGTAACCCTCACAATCACACCGCATGGTTCTCACTTGTTTCACGGTTTTAAAATTTAAATGTTAAATTTCAAAAATGCCTCCAACGGGTCGCATGGAATGACAGGATTGGAATTCAAATCTGTCTTTACACTCACAGTGTGGTCATTATTTACTTAGAACCCACTGTTTAGAAGGAAGGACATGTAGCACCACAGAGATTGCAGACGTGAACTCCACCCAAAGCAAGCACGAGAGATTCTGGACTGGGAAATCCTTCATCTCCAAAGGAACATGGGTAACTTAGTAGGGGGCAATTATATAATGGGATTTCTCCTAATCAAATTCTGTACACAATACAATGTATATTAAAGGCTAAATTATAAAAAATGTGATCATTTGACACACATATATATTGCTAATACTCAATAAACTGCAACACTGCTTAAAACCTAGATCAGCTAAAGATTTGGAAGGGTATAATGTCAATGACATTGTTTAAAGTTGCTAGTGAGAGGCGCCTGGGTGGCTCAGTTGGTTAAGCGACTGACTTCAGCTCCGGTCATGATCTCAGGGTTTATAAGTTTGAGCCCCTGGTTGGGCTTGCTGTTTTCAGCACAAAGCCTGCTTCAGCTCCTTTGCCCAGCCCCGCCCCCCCCCGCCCCTCCCTCACTTGTACTCTCTCAAAAATAAATGAAAAATAAAATATGCTTCGGATTCTGTGTCTCCCTTGCTCGTGCCCCTCCCCCGCTCACTCTCTGTCTCTGTCTCTCAAAAATGAATAAACGTTAAAAAAATTGAATAAAACAATAAAATAAATAACTAGCCAAGTCTCTACAGACCATGTGCTGCCTTCGCAGCTGTAACCCAGCGCTTGAGGTCTCCCTCTTGTTCTGCCCTTGAAATGCCTTTTCCCCAAACTCCTCTCCTCCCAATTACCTGTTGCTTAAAATCCTCTACCTCCTTTCACTGTGTTGGTGAAAGACTTTAAGAATGCAAATATTCTGGAACAGTATCACTTTGCCCTAGTGGTAATTTTCACTTTAGTCTGAGTTTATCGGAGCCTATCCTGGGAACTTTGTCTTTCATTTCTCTGCTCATTTATTCACCACGTTTAATCATCCTACAACACGGTAGGTTAGGAGAGGTTAGGAATGGCCTGAGGGGATGCAATCTTGTGGGAGAGACAAACACAGGAAGCAGCAATTGACATTCAGCGCGATTGGGGCCGGGTGTCTGGTTGCCGGTTCACCGAGAAGGCGCAGCTCTGTGAGGGGCTGATGGACGGGGTGCTGGTAAAAGAGAAACACCCCAAAGGGGCAGCGGGGCTGCTGCTCAGCCTTCTTGGGGCCAGCATCCCAAGGCACTGGGTCTGCTGGCTGGGCATCTCTGCGGAGGGGGTTGTGAGCACCCAATACTCTGAAAAGACTCATTTCTGCTACCGTGGGAGACAATGAAGAGGAACGCGTCTCATTAGCGTGGGGAGGAGGGGTGGAGATATTGTATGATCTCTAGAAGAAAGGCCGGACCGCCTCTTCCTTCACAAACACCTCCGACCTGCCCAATACCGTGACTCTCTTCAGAGCCCTGTTTCCTGACGGGGTCTTTGATGTGAAATGTGGCACGAATCTCCTTTCCACGAATTTCCCATTAATTAACACACTACTTCCTCTGCACAGGCGCTGGCGCGAGTTCCTGTGAACCGAGGTAACTGAACTCCTGCCAAACTGTCCATCTTGTGCCTGCTTTGCATAATGTGCCTGGTCTGAGGTTGGACTCGGGTACAGAGGCCGGTTCTGACACCCTGCCCGTCCCCCCCCCCCCCCCACCCTCCCATCACCCCCGCCAGGAGCTGATTTCTTAAGCTATGGTATATGAACGCAGAAGTTCCCTTTTATCCTCAGTTTTGCTTTCTGGAATTTCAGTTGCCCTGGTCAATGCAGGGTCTGGAAGCAGATGATCCTCCTTCTGATGAATCCGCAGAAGGTCAATAGTTGCCTGACTGCGTCACCATGACTACGTCACTCACCTCCCTTCATCTCATCACGTAGGCATTTTGTCACCTCACATTATCACAAGAAGGGTGAGTACAGTATAGTACGACATTTTGAGAGAGAGAGAGAGAGAGAGAGAGATTATACTCACATAACTTTTATTATAACATATCATTACAATTGTATTTTATTATTAGTTATTGTTGTTAGTCTCTTACTGTGCCTAATTTATAAATTAATCATAGGTATATATGTACAGGAGGAAACATAGTCTACATAGGGTTCAGTACTACCTGTGCTGTGGTACATCCATTGGGGGCCTTGGAAGGATCCCTCCCCACCCAACCCCCAGGGGATCAGGGGGAATCGCTGTGGTTGTCAGAGAGCCAGAACAAATTCCTGTAAGGTAAGGTTGGGAGCTGGAGTAAAGTAAGGTTGCCTTGGTTTCTGAATCCTGGAGATGTTTTCTCTGGGGAGGGGGTCGGGGGGTACAGAGGAAAGGAGTTTAAACCCTTTTTTAAGTCTTGAGAAGTCCTGTGCCCAGGCATTTCAGATCGGGGTGGGGGGGCTCCACTCTGTGACCAAGGAGCTTGGCCAAGGCAGAGTGGGCCAGGCTAGTTAGCATCTGAAAGCGGGGTAGGAAGTATCAGATGCCTGGCTCCCCACAGCTTCTAGAGGCTGGAAAAAGAAGTAGAGGAAGGTAACTGTCAGACTTGCTCCCACCCCCACCTCCTCATAAAGCACAAGGGAGGCATCTATTTGATAAAGGCTGTGTGGGCCAGCGGCGGGACATAATGCCCCTCACCAGCCAGCTAATGTGGAGAGGGTGACATTTTCTGGGCCTCGGTTTCCTCTTCTGAAATAGGGATTGGTCTTTTTGATCCCTATGGTCTTTCTCTTCCTGTTCTGAGAAGTGACTTTAAAGCTCCGGCCTGCCCTGGGGTGGAGGGCAGAAGGAGCTCATGGGCAAGAGACTGGGCCAGCTGAAGTCCAGAGATGTCATCATCTCTAGATGTTCTAACGAGCTGATGAGCATGGAGGGGACTTATTCTTATTCATGAAGTTCTTCTTCTCACATTAAGGTCTTTAGGTATCAGGGCTTTAAAAAGAAGAACAATGCATAGTCTTTGCTCTCAAGGAGTGTATAACTCTGAAAACAAGACATCCATATGTGACGAATACAAAACGATTCAAGATTAAAAAGCGGCTTCTGAGCCTTCATAAGGAAGCATCAGATGGATGCTTGCCGAGTATTCAAAAGAACAGGTTCTTAGAATTCACGGAGGGACTGATTACCGTGTGCTGATTCATTGTTCTGGAAGCATCCACCAGGTAACATTTCCAGAGCTCTTTTTGGGAAAGTAGAGTGGAAGTAGCTGGAAGCTAGAACGAATGAGGCCAAGGTCGTAGGAGCTGTGACTTCTAACAAGGATTAAAAAAAAAAAAAAAATGTTCCTCAGTCACACCCTGTGCCCTCTATGTTGACAGGGGAGAAGGCCTCAGTACCCAAGGCATGAGTGAGAGAATGGCAGGAGGCCCATGTGGCAGGCCCTCCAGGACTGTCTGTTTCGATGAAGGGAATGAAATTGCACATGTTGCCGAATCAGTGCCGTTCCTCCCCGCCCCACACACCTGCTCTCAGAACCAGCCCTGCTCTCCTCACTCCCTGCAGTGCCGTCTGCGTCCTCTCATAAGGGGCCCTGTCTCTTGGCTGTCTCTGTCTGGCCCACGTCAAAGGAGCCTGTTGTAGGAGGTACAGGTAAGTTCCACCGGGGCTGAACCAGAATCTGAAATCAGAATCTGAAGTTGCTCCCCCTTCTCTGAAGGAGCACTGGAGTAATCTCTTATCTCTGCTTCCCTCTGGGTGTCTGCTTCTCTCTGCTTGTTTTCCATAGCCAGACATTCTCTGCCTTCTTGTCAGGGTACATGTGGTAGGAAATGGCTGTCCCAGTCCCAGCTTTCTTGACTCTCTCAGCTACAATGCCTGGAATAATCCTCTCTGGATTACAATTCTAATTCTCGAGACAAAGAATCTCTTAGCTTGTCTCGGATCCCATCTCTAGCTCAGATCTCATCACTGCGGCCAGAGAATGCCTTATCTCTTCACTGGGACCTGTGGGGATGGCTAGTTTTTCGAGAAGGGAGTGTGGACAGAGCCTTTTCTCCAAGAAACCTCTACTACATTCCTGCTGCTATCTGACCATGTCTCATCTTAATTACTCACAGGTAGAGTAGTCTCCTCCCCTACTAAACTGTGATAAATGAATTCCTGAGGCCAAGAAGGGGGCCCTAAAGCCATTTCTGCATCCTCAGGGCAGAGGACCGGGCTTATAACAGGAGACGTGGAACATTTTAGATATTCAGTAGACTTTGATAGATGGAGGCACTGAATGAATGGTTTCTTTAGGCTCATTTGGCCAGTAGAGAGGGCAAGGAAGTCAGCACAGAGACTGATGGATGGGATCGGGTTTTATTCTTAATACTCTGTCTCCCACCCAGCCCTCCAGAAGACCAAGCTTTGAGCAGAGTGGCATTTGCTGTGTGATACTCATTTTCTTCACACACATTCCCTATTAATTAACACAATTCTTCCTTAGCACATAAGTTGGCAGGGACCTGCAGAATCAGAGCACTTTGAATAGCTCCCAAACTGTCCGTCTTGTGCCTACTTGGCGTAATGTTCCGCATGTGAGTGCTGGCTATCCAGCCGTGCTGCCAAAGAAATGACACTGGCTTCCGCGTTGACAGGAATGTCTCCACCTTTGCTGTTCTTTCCACATCATGGAGTTTACCCTAGGCCCTTTCTGAAGTTCAGGACTAGCCTCGTGCTCACGAGCCAACTTGTCCCTATGGAGGAGCTGTTATCTTTTAAAGCAGGATCCTCTCGCACTCAGCCCCAGCACTAGGATGGGGGAAGTGTTAACCACTAGCCATTTAATAGAACCCTCTTCTTCAAGTTCATCGAAACCTCCATTTACAAAAAGCTGGGCTGTCCTCATAAGAGAGTAGACAGACACTGACGCTTGACCTCAGGCTAGCCTGAGCACCCCTGATTCCTCTCCCTCATCCTTTCTGGGGAGTAGTTCTCCCCAGCCTCACAAAACGCTTTCGGCTTGATGTGAAAACTCAGTGTCTTAAGCATAATGCTACAGTTCCCATGATTAAAGTGTGGATTACACTTAAGGAGGCGGGGAGGACAGGGTAGACTGCAAACCCAAAGTTCCTCTTTGAAAATTAAATAAGTCTAAACTTTAAGACATTGTTCTCATTTTCATTCATTTTGAAATGAAGCGTGTTGAGAAGTGTTTACACAGAACACTCAGCTCATCCTTCTGGAGAATGTCCTCCTTTGGGGCATTCAGGAGAGATGAGGTCATGGTCAGGTGCTGAGGTTCACACAGGGCTGCCAGGGGAGGCATCCTGTGACTCTCCAGTGTTTTTGGCTCTGATGACAAATGCATTTTTCATATGTATATGAAACAACTTTTCATATTTATAATCAATCTCTCAGAATTATTAAATGCAGTATAGTGTTTTTTGGATGTGTTGTGGGTGTTTTAAAATGGACAGAGTTTTCATAATTGTTGGCTGTAAAAATCTGCATGGACATGTGGTTTTTATTAAGACATAACCTCACACATCATCCATCCGTAACACATTACTGACTCTGCTCCCTCTATTAGCAGCTGGAAAAAGGAATGGAAAGTTGAATTGAAAATGAATTTATATGTTCATTTAGCTTGGCTAATTAGCTGCTGAAATAATGTCCCCAATTTTTAATGGGTGCTCTGTTTGATGGATGAGGCAGATGCCCAAGATGAGGTGACAGCTCAAAAAGGCACCTGGTTTATGATAATGTTTGTCAAAAACATGACAGGAAAAAGCAGGTTGGAATGTTCTATCTGCCAACAAACTAGAGGCTGCCAAGCCTGGAGGCAGTTAACTGACAGCCTGTTTAAACTGAGCCTGCTTACATAATAATAGAACCATTTTGTATTCTAGATAATGCTAATGTATGCAAATTTACCAGTAATACATTTCTTAAAGTGCTGTGGACATTGGGGCTGATTGTGTCTACAAAGGAACCTGGAGAACCGGGGAGTAGAATCTGTAGCTCTCGGAGGGACTTTACATAAAGCTTACGTATGATTTTGTCAAATTGTTAAGTTTTCCATGTGTTGTGCTTCCGATTCTATGAATTGGCATTAGTGCTATGGACTTTCTCAGGCCACCTCTAGTTTGCAGTGGTATTTTTTTTTTTCCTTAATTTTATTCAAGATCTCATTTAAATGGAAGAGTGTACATTTCTGGTCTTTAAAAGTCTTCCTGAAGTTGATTCAGAGCATCTCCATTTTCTTTTCCTCAGATATTTTAAAGTTCCTACACTTCATTCCATTAAGTCAAAATCATCTTCTCAAGATTCTGGAAGTATGCTCAAGAACTGCTATTCCCATTTCCTAGAGGGGAATTTGAGGTACAGAGAAGTTGCGTCCTGTACCCACTTGGGACTGGAGCAATGGATAGAATCTGCTTTTCTGAGTTGCAGTTAATGCACTTCTGTATTTCCCTCCCTAGGTCACTACTTAGAGATGCCTGAGAAGTGCCTGATTAGACCTTTGAACGTGGAGCATACAGATGGAATCACTGGTTGAAGCTGGAGAACGGATGCAGACATCTATTTCAGATGTGGCCACCGAAGAGCCAACCTCTGCCAGGGAGCTGCGTCTTGTGAAACGGTCTGTTACCCTTTCTTCTAGTTCATTCTTTTTGTCGGGAACCAGACAACAGTATTCACTAATTTCCTGATGAGAGTGTTATCCTTTCCAGCCGGTGCTGCTCTTTGACTGCGACAGAATGTTAGAGATTAAATGCCACCTCTGAAAACAACCAGCTCAAACTTTTCAGTTTGTGGGAACTTGATGAGGAATTAGACCCAGGGGGTTTAAGCAATTTTCCCGGCAATGCTGCAATTCTCGTATCTAGTTAGTATCAGTGTTTGGGATGCCGTACATGTCTGGATTCTTCATCTTTCTTTGTTTTCTCGTTGTGGTTACTATCGTAGCCAATTTTGCTTGCATACTTGCTGGGTGTCAACTACCACACGTGAGTCACTCCCCGTCACAATCCTCAGAACAGGCCATATTATCCTCATTTTGCAAATGAAGGAGCCACAACTCAATGAGTAGTGTAAGTAACTTGTCTGGGCAATTGGCAAGTGAACGACTAGGGACTTTAGTTTATGGAGCTGGCTCATGTTGGGGAAGAAAAATGTTCCTTCTATCCCCCTACATTCTTTGGCTGGTTTCATAATCAAATTGATTGAAGACATTCACAGGAGAAAAACTAGTTTCATCAGTACAGGAGATCCATAAAAATATGATATCCAAAGGCAAGTTGAGCAGTTGAGGCTTACAATGCCATCTTGAGCTAAGGAATTGGATAGGGATCTGGGGCTTCAAAGGAGAGGAGAGTGATTCACAGGGTGAAAAGAAAAGCAGAGATGTTTGCCCTGCCTTATAAATAGGTCATTCAGATAAAAGTTATCTCTGGCAATAGCTTTCTGTCTGGGCCAGGTCCACTATCTAAATTCTTATAGGTGGTTAAGGAAGAGGTAAACATTTTTCTTGAGTCTGCTGACTCTTGACTGCCTTTAGCTCAAATATCCACATGCCAAAGTGACATATTTTGGGGTCATGCATTCTGTTCTTCTTCAGCTTGGAAGTCCATGGTCTTACCACTTCTTTTTCCCCATCACCTTTCACTTCTGCTCTAGAGGGAATGATACTGTCACTCATTATCAGGATGGCCTAGAAATCTCATCACATATGTGATGTGGATTTATAGAGAAATCTTTTGTAAGAAGAATTTGTTCTACAAATCAGGAGACTATAGACGCTGGAGAGGATGTGGAGAAACGGGAACCCTCTTGCACTGTTGGTGGGAATGCAAATTGGTGCAGCCACTCTGGAAAGCAGTGTGGAGGTTCCTCAGAAAATTAAAAATAGACCTACCCTATGACCCAGCAATAGCACTGCTAGGAATTTACCCAAGGGATACAGGAGTGCTGATGCATAGGGGCACTTGTACCCCAATGTTTATAGCAGCACTCTCAACAATGGCCAAATTATGGAAAGAGCCTAAATGTCCATCAACTGATGAATGGATAAAGAAATTGTGGTTTATATACACAATGGAGTACTACGTGGCAAGGAGAAAGAATGAAATATGACCCTTTGTAGCCACGTGGATGGAACTGGAGAGTGTGATGCTAAGTGAAATAAGCCATACAGAGAAAGACAGATACCATATGGTTTCACTCTTATGTGGATCCTGAGAAACTTAACAGAAACCCATGGGGGAGGGGAAGGGGAAAAAAAAAGAGGTTAGAGTGGGAGAGAGCCAAAGCATAAGAGACTCTTAAAAATTGAGAGCAAAGTGAGGGTTGATGGGGGGTGGGAGGGAGGGGAGGGTGGGTGATGGGTATCGAGGAGGGCACCTTTTGGGATGAGCACTGGGTGTTGTATGGAAACCAACTTGACAATAAATTTCATATATTGAAAAAAAAAGAAGAATTTGTTCTAAAAATACTTAAGACCCCTCCTGCAGGTATTTGAGTTTAATCGGACTGAACTGGTATACAGGGAAAGTTTTTTAAAGCTCTCCAGATAGTTCTCAAGTTCAGCTAGGGTACTTACTACAGGGTATTAAAGACAGGAGAAAACTCACTGCCAGTGACTACCGTATAATTCCAGCTGATCATGGATTCCCAGGTTGTGATTTTCCGCATTACCATTCCTACTATTACCATCAATCATACTCATAAAATGCACTTGAAACAAGTCAAGAAAAGGATTGGCTTTTCTCGGGTGCTTCATACCGTCACTGTGATTCCTTTTGCATTTCTGTTTATCTTACTGTGATCTTTCCTTGGTGAGAAATGTAATGATGCCTGAGTCTGTCACATTCCCTGGATATTTATAAAACTTTGGAAGAGGATGTGGTATGCTGGGCTCAGTCTGGAACCCTAAGTGCCTCCATCACCTGTAACTCCATTATTTTGCTGGTGACCATGGAGCTTGGCTGAAGAAAGTCTAACTGGTACTCAGATCTCTTGAAGGTAACTAAGGGGAAGGCTCTCTTCTTTAGGGTGATGGTGTGCTGAGTTTCAGTGGAGCAATAGATGTCCCAGTGTCTTCTATTTCTAATTTTGACCTTGACTGATAAGGATGGATTCCTTGACCCTAGAATTGTCCTCTCCAAGAGTACCAGTGAATTGGTTAGGAAGTGACAGTGTTAAACAGAAAACATGACAGAAGCCATGAACCATTATTAACTTAGAACCTTAGTAACTTTAAGGGGAAACTGTATGACTTTCATTCAGGCAGGTGGGGGGAGGGATAAAAGGGGCTAGTGATGTCATTGTTCCTTTCTATTCAATTTCTATCTTCATCTCCAACCGGGCTAGAATTGGTCAAAACTAACTAGAAAAATGGCTTGTGGTGCAGAGATGCTGAACACACATATACTACTAAATCTCAGGATCAGTTTAGTGCAAAAAGGAACCCAAACTACTCATCCACATCACGATTTTTATCAATTATTGTAAAAGAGAGCAGACAAGTGGATTTTCTGGTTCTCTCATGCCATTCCCCTATTTAAGATCTTCTGATGGTTCCCCACTGCCCCAATCATTGCCCATTGGTCCAAGAGTACAGCCTGGCACATAAGGCCCTCCGCCATCAGACTCCTTTCCTCTCCAAGTCCCATCTCATCCTGCTTCTCATCCCAACCACTAGCTGTGGTTCCAGAACATGTCTTGCTGCCTCACACATCTTTATCTTTGCTGAGGACGTCCCTTCTGTTTACACTTCTCTTCCCCTTTCGGTCCATCATTTGTGACCCAGCACCAGCCTTTCCTCCTCAGTGGGGTATTTCCTGATACCTCTTTCCCTGATTGACCTCCCTTTTATATCCACCACACAATCCCATATCACTTTCTTATACATTTTTGTTTAGATAATTTATTACGAATTTCTGAGCTCCTGCTATTTTATATACAAGGGTCCCAGTGCTGGCCCCCTATTTGCCGTAGCCACTTACAGTGTGATATCTTTCTGCCTCAGTTTTTTCATTTGTGAAATGGAGATAATAGGGTTGTGGAGGAGACAAAAGAAGATGATATATGTAATAATGCATAATAATAATAATAATAATTTATATGCCTGGCACAGCACATAACAAGAACAATAATAATAACTAACACCTAGCCCTTATAATGTGTCAGGTTCTATTCTAAGGGCTTTACATATGTTAACTCATATAATTTTCTAGGTAGCCCCATTAGGTAGTTACTATTATTGTTCCTGTTTACAGATTAGAAAGTGGAAGCTCAGAGAGGTTAAGTAATTTTCCCAAGGTCACAAAGCTGGTCAATTGATAACGATGGGATTTGATTCTGGGCATTCTGGTGCTATGTTTAACCACCAGACAAACTCCCTCAAGTGATCAACGTATGTTAATTACTATTATGTATAAATATGAGTAAAATCTATGACTCATTCTTAGCATGGAAGCCGAGAGCCAAGTGTCAATCCATGAAGAAGCCTGCTTGGGGTCAGCTTAAAGGTCTGAAGGAGCCATGAAGCTTTACCTCCAGTCCCTTTACTAACATATGGACCAGGAGAAAGGGGAAGAAAGCCTCATTCCATCTTCAGAGTTCCAGTTCGTTACCAAACAGGCAAGAAATAAAAATCTCAGCATCTGTTGAGGTTGTGCCCATTACCCTGACCCAGAAACTGCTTAAGGAGACTTGACAGGGAGAACACAAGCCAAATTGAGTGTGGTCTCTTTGCCTGGCAAGCATCTCATCCTTCCCGCATATCGTCTGACAGAGATGAGGCCATACGTCCTTTGATATAGCAAGCCTTTGGCATGCCCATTCTCACTGGGGAGGGGAGAAGGTACATTTCTAAACCTTCTTTCCATCATCTCTCAGGATCTTGCATTGCAGGTGGAGAGTGCTCTCCGCACTCATGGCACCAACCTTTACCACTAGGGGGTGCCTGGGCATTTCGGATAGCTTCCAGGCAAGCGGCCTTTTCAGGACAGAGTCAGCGTTCTCTGATAGAATGGATTCTTGGTTATAGGCTTGAGGTTATTGTTCTAGCTATTCTAAGCATAAACATGGGGAAAGTGCTTCTACAGGATTAAATAAGGTCAGTTTGAACCATTCCAAGAGACTCAGCAACCCTGGTAGTCAGCTCTTTTCCTGACCCTGCTTCCAGCCTCGCAGTTGCTCCCAACACCCAACCCCTCCCTGGGTACTCACCCCTCCCTGGGCAGCTCTCTCAGTGGGGGGGTGGGGCAGGTGGGGATGGGCATCTGACTCAGGCCTTACTTGTAGACTGGATCGCTGGTGGGGGCGGCCATGACGGAGATGCGGCATGACTCTTGGGATCTCTTGTTGGTTGTGGTTTTACACAATGTTTGGTGACTACCTGGCTGGCTAACTTTCCTTTCTTTCTGTCATGCATTTGTCCATGTCCTTTCCTGTTCTATCAAAGGCAATGGCAGGTAAACCCAAGGAACTGGCTCCAGGAGGAAAGCAGTAGGAAGAGTAAGCAGATCCAGAGCTAGGGTAGGGCAAGAGAGGCATCTAGGCGGCTCCCCTGCTTTCACCCGCCTGAGAGCAAGTACCTCCTTTCATGTTGTGTCCCAGGCAATGTTCCTGCCTCCTGCCTAGTCTCAGCCCAGATTTGTCACTGTGAGAGGTACCCGGCAGCATTGAAAAACGGCCAGCTGTTTGTTTCCTGTTCCCCTTTAGACCCCTCACTCCACTTGTTTCCACATCCAGTTTCCTAAACCTGTATCACTTCTCGTTCAGTCCTGTTAAGGTACTGGCTGATAATGATGAAGAAGGAGACTTCCTAATCAGTGCTTCTGGAATAAAAGTAGCTAACATTTTTTCAGTGTTTACCAAGTGCCAGACATTCTTCTAAAGGCTTTATAGCTATTGGCTCACTTACTTCCCTCAACAATATCCTGGTGAAGGTATCTACTTTACAAATAAGATAACCGAGGCACAGAGAGGTTAAGAAGCTTGTCCAGGGCCACACAGTTAGTAGATGGGCGAGCCACAGTCTGAATGCAGGGAGTCTTTGCCTCAGATCCCGTAGTCTGAGGCATTATGTTTTGCTTGAACCAAGAAGCTTCAGAGATGCTAAGCACTGGACTGCAGGTTTCCAGGGGTCAAAGAGAGGTTGTGATTTGAGACTGCTAATTGGGAATACCCTAAATCACAAGTGGTATCTACTTGGCAGACTGGCCAGGGCTGGGAGTTACTGCCTTTGGCATGCATTTGAACAGATTGCTGTTCTTCTCCTGAATAAATGGTTTCACACCCTTAACATCTGTTTACTACAACCCTAAAGATTGGGTTTACTTAAATCTTATTCCCATTCTGATCTGGTTCTCACTGAATGGTTGTGAACTCCAGAAGGGAGGAGTCACATCCTATTTATCATTGCGTTTTTGTGGTTTCCAGCACTTGTGCTTAGTAGGTGCTCACTAAATGTTGGTCCATTGGAATTAAATTCCTTTAGTATGTATCAGCCACCTTGAATTATGGGCCATGACTTGCCTTCTGGGCAAGTTACCCTGTACTGCCTACCTCTCATCTTCTTTTCTTTTTTTCCTATTCCCCATCTACTCACTAAGGCAGCATTTCTTCTTTATTCGGATTTAATGTGTGGGGATTGGTTCTTTCCAATAACTGTGACAGAGAACATATGCATTTTTTGACTACATCTTTTGAATATATATGACTAGAAAGGACTAGAAAAATCTACCCTTCATTTCTAATTGCTTGCCTTCAATTTTATTTTTATTTTTATTTTTTAAGTTAGGGCATCGGGCATTTTATTTATTATTATTTTTTTAACATAATTTATTGTCAAATTGGCTAACATACAGTGTGTAAAGTGGTGCTCTTGGTTTTGGGGGTAGATTCCCGTGGTTCATTACTTACATGCAACACCCAGTGCTCATCCCAACAAGTGCCCTTTTCAATGCTTGCCTTCAATTTTTAAGAGTAAGGGGAATCTTATTTATTCTATATGTATTTCATCTATCATTTCAGATGCTTTTCTTCACCACACGCTTCCTTCCCCCTGCCCCCTGTATCCTTTTATGAATACGGCAGATCATTCTCTTTGTTCTTCAGCCTCTGATCCCTAGCTTTCTGACAAACCTAAGTCTCATCCAAAAATGAAAGATTAAGGGGCACCTGGGTGGTTCAGTCGGTTAAGCATCCGACTTTGACTCAGATCATGATATCTCTTGGTATGTGAGATTGAGCCCCACATTGGGCTCTATGCTGACAGCTCAGAGCCTGGAGCCTGCCTCAGATTCTGTGTCTCCCTCTCTCTCTCTGCCCCTCCCCGACTCATGCTCTGTCTCTCTCTCTCTCTCTCAAAAAATAAATAAACATTAACAAACATTTTTAAAAAATGAAAGATTGAGTCTCATTAACCAAAGGCTCTAATCCCAGGAATCTCCAGGAGGCAATTGTCTTTCCTGAACAACTGTATCTCTGAGAGACCCTAGATTTCTAAAATAGGGCAGACTGCTCTGGGAAGGAAATTTGGCTTTACTCAGAATAGTCTAGGACCCCTAATCTGATCCAGAGCATTCAAGGTTCTCACGACCAAGGCTGACTCTAAATAGAACTGCTTCTTTCCAGATTTGTGGGGGGAGTAGACTTGCCTGCTGCTTGCATATCCCAGCCCATGCCTGCTCTGGACAGTCGCACTGTCTTCATATCTCCCTGCCAGTAAGTGCGCAACACACAGAGTAAAATTCCTACAATCACTTCCTCCGTGTGGCCATATCTGACCAAGCCTGAGGATCCCTGAATCTTTCTTCTGCATTCCATCATCATCTAAATGTCCAAATTTAATTACAGACTTTTCCAGACTTCTTCTGAAGAGCTGGAGTGTTTTTTAGAATCTTTTCTGAAATAAATGGATTTGTGAGGATCTCTCAGAGATACAGTTGTTCAAGAGAGACAAGTCATATGTAAGGTCGCTTATAGTTAAAGTAGACTTTAACTGAAGTTTGGCTTTCCTAGTTTATTAGTACTCGTGAATCTGTTGCTTAGTAAGAGGCTCCCCGGACTCTGTGTGTGATGTTTTTCTTTCCAAAGATACAGACCTAGGCTTGCTGGAATCCTCCTTTGGCATACAGTTGTGCTCAGGTCAGCTGTGGCGATCAGCAGTCTGCCCAGAGTGAAAGTCTCCCCAGAAGGGACCCCAGGAGTTTATCTACATCTTAAAAGGCTCTGTCAGCATCCAGAAACACTTTACCCTACCTCATAAGGCATCAGTTCTGCTACTCAGCAAAGGCCTAGTTTGGGGAGCATGGGTCCTGACATTTTTTTCTGTAATCTTATGTGATGTTTTCTGTGGTGCACCTGCGCCCCACCCTGTGCAGCCTCCCTTTACCTGTGCTGGAATTTGAGGACCTAGGAATTTCGCACTATGTCCTTTTGCAAGCTTTCCACCAGCAGCCCTAGGCTGGCTTATCACATAAGGCCAGTGCTTTCAACCTACCCTGCTCTATTTCTTAGAGGGTTCGCTTGTGGTGCTCCACAAATGCTTCCACTGGCTAAATGGAATCTGGCCACCATGAATCCTGGAGGGATGATTAAACGAATGGAAGCATTTAATAAATACTGTGTTTGAAATTGATAGTTTTACTGATCTCTTCATGACAATGATTAACCTCTCTGAATGTTTTTATGCCTGTGAATAGATTATCAAAATAGATTAAGCATATTTTTATCCAAGTTTTTATTAATATAGGTAATATAGTTACTTTTCGTTGGTTATGGAAATAACCCCAATTGAGAAAATTTGCTTAAAAAAGTTAAATAACGTAATCAATCAGAAAAACGTAATCAATCAGACGAGAATTTTGATTCTTTTCTTTTTTAAAATTTTAAAAAAATGTTTATTTATTTTTGAAGGAGAGAGAGAGACAGAGCATGAGTGGGGGAGGAGCAGAGAGAGAGGGAGACACAGAATCCGAAGCAGGCTCCAGGCTCCAAGCTGTCAGCCCCGAGCCCCACGCAGGGCTCAAACTCATGAACTGTGAGATCATGACGTGAGCCGAAGTCGGACGCTCGACCGACTGAGCCACCCAGGAGCCCCTGATTCTTTTATCTTCTGATGAGAGGCATGGAAAATAATAGGAAAGGGAAAGTAAGGAGGGCCACTCATCAAAAAATGTTTTAAGAAATTTGCTGGTTTCTATTTCAGGAAAGTTTACATTGGCATTGCTAACATAGACAAATGAAGGAAAGAGAAATGTAGCTCATGAGCTGGTATTTTTCAGAAAGGCTGATTGAAAGTATTTTCAGGTATTTGAGATAATCAAGGACTGAAAGCAATGTCACAAGACATGAGTTATTCCCCATGCCGGTGGGGAATGCAGTTGATAGATGGATGCCTATTTTCTGTCTGTTGTACAGTATGTCCATGATGTCCCTCCCACCCAGAGTCCTTGATCTTTCTTCCTCTGACCCTTTCACATGACTCTGACTCCGTATTGGTGGGGCCTTCTCCTAAGGTTCCTTTGCTGAGGATCCAGTCATGCTGTACTTGCACAAAGGAGAGTGCCAGAAATAGGTACTTCAGAGTATGACACAGCTTCCTCTTCCTTTGACAGGGTAATGGCCTTGTTCAAGACAGCTTATATTAGGTCTTAGTGTTTCTATACAAGGCACCAGTGGTCTTTTACAGATCCTGAAGGGCAAAAGTCTATGCCACCGAGCTGGGACAGAAGAGTGTTTACACCTCCTATGGTAATGATGCTCCCAATCTGGGTGGTTCTTTCAAGCCTCGGTTAGCTCTCTTTATGTGGATGAGGTGAGCTAGGAAGTTGCACAATGAATTGTAGTCACCAGTACATTTATTATCTTGCTTGGTGTTTCTAAAAAAAACCTGGTATTTTTTTTTTTTCTGGCTGTAAGAACGGTAATTCTGACTGTAGAAAATACAAGTGAAACATAAAGAATAAAATTAAAATTCCACAAAATACCTACTGCTACAAATGTTGGGATCTTTCCTTTCATATCTTATTTCCTGAAAACAAAAACATAAACACTTGACAAAGTATATGTACATATATATGATTTCTGTTGCAAGACTGAAATGTTCTATGTAGAATTTTGTGTCCTGCTTGTTTTTCACTGAGCATTAGAAGGTGGGTATTTCCTGATATCTTCAAATATGTCTCAAAAACATAATAAAAAATTTTCCCAGTTTCATTGGGAAATAATTGGCATACATCACTGTCAATGTTTAAGGCATGCAGTATGGTGGTTTGATTTACATGTATTGTGAAATGACTACCGTGACAGTTTCAGTCAACATCAGTCTTCTCCTATAAAGTGAAAAGAAAAGAAAGAAAAAAGGATAAAAGTAAAAACATTTTTTCTTCGTGATGAGAACACTTAGGATTTACTCTTTTAACAAGTTTCTTTTAACAAGTATTGTACAGTGGTGTTAGCTATAGTCATTATTCAAAAACATAATTTTTAATAGTTGCATGATAGTTTACCATGTACAATTATACCAAGACTTACTTAACTGGTCTCCCGCTGGTCAACATTTCAGGTGCTTTTATGGTTTTTACTATTAGAAAGCAATGGCAAATAACCTTTAGGTAAATGTATAGTATCAGTTTCATTCCTTAAGGTAGCTTATTAGAAGAATAACTACTGGGCTGAGTGGTAGGAGCCCTTCTGAACATATAAATATATATATCCCCTTCCCAGTTTCCTTTGAGAACAGAACGCAGTTGCAATTTAAAATTCCCACTCACAGCACATGGAAGGTCCAGCCCCCAGCACTTCATTACAACGATGCACGTGTATGGCGGTGTGCAGATAAACATACCTCTGCAAATAGGTAAAATGAGATAGATAAGAAGATATGGCATCTGACTTTTTTTTTTAATTAAAAATGTTTTCCCTGGGTTTAATGAGCAATCATTGACATGTCACTGATGGTGTCTATTTTAACTTGCATATTTTTTTAACCAGTGAGTTTGAGTACTTTTACATATAGATTTGGATAGATCAAAATGACCAGCTGTTGACCTGAATTATATTCATTTTCCCGGAGGATTTGTATGGGTGTTAAAACATGATTTGTGTAAAACCTTGGATTGCGAGTAACTCGTTCTGCGAGTGTTCCACAAGATGAGCAAACATTTCTAATAAATTTTAACTTGATAAGTGAGTGATATCTTACAATGAGTAGTACGTGATGCTGAATGTCACATGGTCACAACTCAGCCAATGGGTCTTGAAATTCACTTTGATATACAAGTGCTTTGGATTACAAGCATGTTTCTAGGACAAATTATGCTTGCAAACCAATGTTTTATTGTATTTATCTTTATGTTCCTTCTTCTCATAGATACTGACATAAGACCAGCTTTCAAGGGTAAGTGCTTTAAATTTTTTTTTTAACGTCTTATTTATTTTTGAGAGAGGGAGAGACAGAGCGTGAACAGGGGAGGGTCAGAGAGAGGGAGACACAGAATCTGAAACAGGCTCCAGGCTCTGAGCTGTCAGCACAGACATGTGCTGGGGCTCGACGTGGGGCTCGAACTCACGGACCGAGAGATCATGACCTGAGCCGAAGTGGGCCGCTTAACCGACTGAGCCACCCAGGTGCCCCTATTTTTTTTAAATTTTTTTTAACGTCTTATTTATTTTTTGAGACAGGGAGAAGGGTAGGTGCTTTATACGTATATGAGATGAAATGTAAATCACAGAATTATTGTCATATTTAAGAATGAATCAGATCACATACAGACACATATAGCAGCAACAAGAGAAGCATGAGGGGGATGGCCTAAAGCTGGTAAAGAAATAATGGTATTTTGGTAAATGACAAATGTGAGAAGTAAATGAGTAATATTTCCCTCAATTTCATTTTTATGATTCTGTTCTGATGACTCTAGATGCTGTCCATGAGGTAGGCAGCTTCTGTACACTTAACCACCTGGGAAGCTTAGAACACAGTAATTAGGAGCACTGTCTTTGCACCCATGACTGGCTTTGGGCCACGCACTTTCTGCTTATTTCCAAGTGATCTTGGACAAAGCTTACCTCACTTGTCCTATCCTTAATTCCATCAACTGCAGTATGGGGATAATAATGCCTACTTCACTGTGTTGTGAGGGTGAAAAGGAAGAATTTATGTAAGTCCTCAACCATTGTCTGATACATAGTAGGAACCTGATATATGGTAGCTAACTGATCATCTAGGGGCATGTCAAATGTCACCAGTATCTCATACTAAGGTCACTGTGCCATGTCTCTGTGTCATTGTTGGGCAGTGAAATCATGGTGAAATAATTCTAATTCCTTCTTCTCCCTAATGCAAGTTTAGCCATGTGGCCTGTTAGCTGGTTAAATTCACCATCCACCCCTCTATGTTCCAAGTGATGCTGTTTTTCTGAACCCAGAAGGCAACAAAACTACTCAACCACTTAGAGGAAATGGGCAATAAAGAAGCCCAGTTATACAACAAGATACCACCTCACACTTACTAAAATGGCTGAAGTTTAAAAAGACTGACTATATCAAGTGTTGATGAGGATATGGAGAAAATGAAACTCACATATATCCCTGATGGGAATGTAAAATGGTACAATCACTCAGGAAACAATTTAGCACTTTCTTAAAAAGTTAAACATACACCCACCATACAATCCAACCATTCCATGTCTAGATTTGTACTCAGGGAAAAAAAATCAAATATATGTTCCTACAAAGATTTGTACACAAATGTTCACAGCAGCTTTATTCGTAATAGTCCCAAATTGGACACAACTTAAATGTCAACAGATAAGTGGATAAACAACTAATCACACACTCATATGATGGAATACATTTAGCAATAGAAAGGCGTGTACTATTGGTACACAGAGCAACATAGATGAATATCAAGATAATTATACTGAGTGAAAGATACCACACATACAAGAACAGTATGTATTATCTGATTTCATTTACATAAACCTTTAGAAAATACACATGAATCTATACCGACAGAAGGCAATACAGTGATTGCTGAGGTGGGGAATCAGGGAGAAATGGTAGGAAGAAATTACAAAGGGGAATGAAGAGACTTGAGGGTGATGGATATATTCACTGCTGATGGTTTCCAGGGAGTGTACAGATATCAAAACTTATCAAATGGTACACTTCAAGTATGCTCCACATGTTGTGTGCTAACTATACCTCAATAAATCTGTCTAGAAAAGACCAATTATAAATCAGTGTGTCTTATTCATCCTTCATTCACGTTAGTCTATGGATTTGACTAATAGATATGGTAATGAACAGGGATGCAGAAGCAGTGGTCTCTGACTCCAAAGGCTGTGCTTTGATTGAATCACATAGTTCTTGTAATCAACAATGTTGGGACTCTTGAACTCATGTCTTTTGGCTCCTAAAACAGTTCTATTTCTATTTATTTTTTTCATTTCTTTCATGGTTCACACTCTTAATCATATAAATCACATACACATGCATAACCTGAATATTAAAATTTGAACCTATTAGAACCTGTTTTCTCTTACAACTACGTCCAGTGCTACTTTCCATTCCTTTTGCCCCCAGGAGGCCAAACCCACCTATGTGAATATTAGATACTTTACTATTAGTTAAGGGATTTACCCAAGGGAGCTCAACACAGAGACAAAAATAAGGGCCTGCACGTGTGACATGCAACTCAAATGCTTTCCAATGACAAGGTCACTGTTGAGATTGACAGCAGCCATCCATTGGTTTTCCGTAGTCTTTCCTTTTTGTCCTCCTACTTCATTAGCAATGCCCTTTCATGGAAGGGCCAGTCAGCTCTTCTCAATACCACAGGAAAAATCTGGGCTCCCAGGGACGCCTCCAACCTAAGAGAGGCCCTCCCCAACAGTACCCAAGTGGGATCCTGGACCTGCATTGGCACGGGTAGGCTCCTCTACAGCCCTTCAGCTCAGCCTGATCTCCTTCCTTCATGGTTTGGTGGACAAGAAGTCCAGTTGCCATGGCAACTTCCAGCAGCCATTTCAGGCTAGATGGAACATTCCCTAAGGCGCCTCTCCATCTGTGTGTCCTTGGCAATTTCCCTGCCTTGGTGAAGTAGGTGGGGAACCACTTCCTCTAGGGATCTCCCCCAGCTCACAGATAGTATAAATGGGCAGGGGAACTGTGTTGCCATGGTAGCGACTCCTCCAGTTCTTCCACTCGAAGAAAGTCTGGCTCAGGGGATCTTCCTGGTGCTCCCAATGGCAAAGTCAGCAAGGAACTGCATTATCTTAATAGTTTCCACAAGACCTTTCCAAGAGAGGGGTTGGGTTGGCTTTGTAGGGTGGATTCTGGGGGATGGGCAAGGAGTTTGGCTGAAGAGGCCTGTTTCCAGGGACCTCACTGCCATGGTAACATCCCCAGTGGCAGGAACAGGGCAGGTTGCTAAGCCCTGATGCCACCTCTCATGTCTGTTCTTGTTCCTCTCTGCTCCTTTTCTTCTTTTTCACAACCCCCCGGGGATTCTGCTGGCTACACCTCTCATAATTCTTGAGATCATTGTGATAATGCATTTTTCTTGCTCAAAACTAGTTTCAGGGTAGGCTGCTGTCTTTGTCTATGTTCACCTTTTCTGCTGTTCATAATTCTGCGCCCCAAAAAATCCCCTTAAAAAAAGGCAGGCTTCGTATGCAAGAAAATGGGGATAGAGGAGAATAACAGAAATAATCATCGTGGGAAAGTCAAACCAATCCTGTAAATTGTAACTGTGTTCATCCATGTGAGGGCATCCTTTCCCTTCATCCCTCAGACTATCTATCTTCTTATTCCTGGACTTGGAGCCTTTGATGGGAACAGTGGTAACTTTGGTGTTCAGATCCCTGGGGTTGAATCGTTTCAAGCTATTCCTACTAGCTGAGAAATCACAGTCAAGTCACGTACCTTTTCTGGGTGTCTATTTTCTTATTTGTAGAAGGAAAAAGTAAAATGTTTCTTACAGTATTGTGGTGAGAATCAAGAGACATGATATACATGAAAATACTCTGCCAATATTCAGGCACTTAACAAATCTTGATAATTTGGTAATTTTCATTTTCATAGAACATTCTTAATTGATTGGTTCGTTCAGTTATTCATTTGAATGAATGAGGGAGCTCATTCTAATACTTCCTTTAAGGCAGGTTACATAACCTCCAGGAGAGTCACTTTCCTCAGCTGTACAATGGGATAACCCACAATCTCAAAGTATGATTTCGAAGATTAATGAGACACTGACTTATAAATATATACCAGTGTCAGGCAGAGTACCTGCTCAATTAATGGCAATTGTTATTATTGATGATCTACTGTAAACTCTTTTAGGTTTCTCCTTGGAACTCTTGAGTCATGGTGCTGTGACTCAGGTTTTCCTTATTATGCTCTCTAGCACTTTTAAAGCCTGAGATTTAGCAAAGAAGGGTGGGGCCAGTAAGTCCCTCCAGAAGGTAGTGACTGTGTCCAGGATCGGGGGTTATTTGAAATGACAGAAGGGCTATAATACTTTTCAATTCCCTTTACACTCAATGCAGGGCCAGCAAATTTGGCCCTGAATCTTGGAGGAGGCACTGATTGCTTTGGGGAAACTTTCCCCTTGGTTGCCTCTTCTTCCCTTCCTTGACTCTTTCTTTCCACATGGACCAAGGGTCAATATTCTCTTGCTGACACCCTTTGAACTCTCACTCAGAGCTGCCTTCCCTCAAGTGGTACCATCAGCTCTCAGACCTTCTCTGGGTCCTCCCTTCCTTCAAGCTTACCTGACCCATTGTTGGCTATTCCTTTCAAGTACAACTCAGTGTTCAGCAGTCTAATCAATAATTTATAGATAAGACATTAAAAAGTAATGAACACTTAAAACACTGCCCCTCCCAGAAAATAATTTTGCAGTTCAAGTGGGGCTTTCAAAGGCTTCACTCCTAACCCCTTTGTAAAAGCTTTCATACCGACATCAGCCTGAATCCATTGAGCCCTCCACCTCCCTGAACTAAGCTTAGAGTATTTTAGATTTAATTGTGCTTTAATTATTTCATGTGCTAGTCTATTCTCCCCAGTGAGATTGTAAATTTCTCAAGGGCAGGAAATTTTTTTGTTCTTCTTGATATATCTTACTCTGACCAGCAGTGTTGGGCATAAAGTAGACTGTAAAAAATTTACAATTGATTTATAATGGCTAGAATTCATTCAGGCAGGAAAATGTCTTCTAATACATTGAGTTACATTTGGAGAGTTGAAGTCTCCTAAATTCCTGACTGATTCTAAAAACAACTATTTTGGGGGTTCTGTCTCTATATCCTTCTTACTAAACAACCACACTAGGATGATTTTATTTAATGAGGATGTCATTTCAAGTGGTGTAGCTTTAAAAGATTTTTTTAATGATGGCTTTGTGTAAATTTGTATCCAAAGAAGCAATTGTGGACTTGGAAATATACCTAATCCAAACTGTCTAATTATTTCTGATAAACCTCTGGATATCTTAGTTCCAGGAAGTCCAAGTTTAAAATAGGTCCTATTAAGGGAACTGATGCATAATGGAATTGCATCTTCCTTATTGATTAGATATTTTTAAGATGTGCCTTTTGCTCAAAACCAAAGGGCAGAGATATAAGAAAAGAGTACTCTAAAATAGTTAAATTGGAAAAAAATGGCAGGTAAAGGAATTATAATTATAAAACTAAGATATCTCAGTTTATAAAGAAAGTGTTTTTTTTCCTCACTCTTAGCAGTTGAAAGGAGAGAGTTTCTCAGACATACAGCCTTTCCAGAAAGACTGCTGGCCACCAGTTCCTCCAGTTATAAATTAAAGAAATGTTAATATCACACAAGATGTTATCAACTTTCACAAGGATATATAAGGGTAGAGCTGTTCTCAAAGGTAACATTCAATGCATCAAGTTCTATTTTTTTCTGGGGAATAAATTAAAATGCTCTTTAAACGGCAGTGCATTAGTTCACATGGGTCAAAGTAACATCCTCTGTAATGCCAAGGAGACTGGCTTTCTTCTGATGGCTGTTTGCATATTGAGTTATGCTCAGTCACCCCATCATATGAAAGTAAGATAAGGAGGATTCCAGGATTAGTTTTCCTTCAGGAAATCATTAGAGGAAAAGTTGGGTACCTTGGGCCATCATATGGGGACAGAGACTGGGAAGGGAGGAGGCATGGTCTCTGGTTGCCTTGGTCCCCATATTCAGAAGATATAGAAGTAGGATATGTCATGAGTGTTGTGGTCCTTCATTAAGATCCCCAAATCCCCTCAGGACTGAAACATTCAGTCCCCTGGTTTGCAGAAGTGTTGGTTGTTGAAAGTTCACTGCTTGAGCCCTTTCCAGGCAATTGGCAACAGTTTAACAGAACTTCCTTACTCAAGGTCAGGTCCTCTCTCTGGGGGAGCTGTATCCAATGTCCTGTTGATAAAAACCAATCCCCCCTGCCTCAATTTGGGCTCTGAAGGGTCATCAACCTCTACTGCTCCCTGTGTGATGATGGTGAAGCCTGCGTGAAGCCTGCATGAAGACTTCAGTGCAGTACAACATGTCCCTCTGTCTGTCCTACTTCCTTCTCTCCCATGAGTGTTGATCCTAAGAGTACTCTCTACAAACTTTCTCATACAGCTCCGTCTCAGGGTCTGTTTCCTGGGGGAACTTGAACTAAGATAGAGCATCTTTTAAATTTTGAATGAAGATTGAGACTTTTCCACCAGGGAAGTTTACCTTGGATCATACAAACTAATAATTAGCTAATAATAGCTAATTTTACAGAGGAAGAACTGAGACCCAGAGATACTTAAAGGACTAAGGTCACACAGTAGATACTAACCTAAGGCCAGGGCTGGAACTTAGTTGTCATGACTCCTAAAGCAGGGCTCTTATCCACATTGTGTGGCTGCTCTGGCATCACCATGACAGGAGGCAGCAGCTGATAAGCAGGTGGTAGTGACTTGCCCCCTTTAGAGAAAAGAAGGATGAGAGAGAGATACTGAACCAATGAAGGATCCACCCCTTTTCTGTTTAGATTTGTGTTGAGAAGGGGCTGCAAGGAGGTGTACTGGTTCCATTGCTGATGACCTTCCTCTAGCTGTTTTCTTTGGATGTTGAGGGGGCTATGTTATGAAATCGGTAATAAATGTCACAGAGATGAATGAGGAGCTAAAGAACCCTCCGGGCTTCTATAGCTCAGCTGGTCCCACAATAACAATCTTGGCAAGGAGGGCTGCTGTCAGAGTAACAGCAGTAAAATGATCCTGAGCTCAGGCAATCTGCAGAGTTAGTATGTGTACAAAGCATTCCAATGATTACACTCTTATTGTTTAGTGGATTATTCTTACAAAATGCTTTGTAGGCACCGATTCATTTCCCCAGATATCACTCACCACGTTATTGCCTTCTTTTAGTGAATGAGTCTGAATCTGGGAATCTTCCCAGTTTTGGAGGGTCTACCTGTCATGTACATTGTTGCTTTCCTTTCTGTCAACTACCCCCCCCCCCCCGCCCACCCCAGCCCCAATCACTTCCTAACACAATGTTCATGGGTAGGATTGACTCCTGACCACCCAACCCTCAGCCAAAGGTGGAGGAGGTCCTGACTGACCTGAACCAATCAGCAAAATCTTGTCCCTGTTGCCATGGTGACTGGCTTAGAGATTACCTTCCCATTTCTAAACCTAAACCAGTCAGCGCCTGACATTGCTCTAATCTCAGTGATTAGTTCTAAGGGGTATGAGAACTAATTTGGGTCAATTAGAGTGGAAGACTTTTGGTGGTTTGAGAAATAAAATTCCTTCTCCTGTAATAAGGACTGATGTGGACATTGGAGGCCTGGGACTGATCCATCCATCTTGTCTTAGAGGAGGTTAGCTTGAGGATGAAGCTAATACACAGAGGAAGATAGAGCAGAGACAACAACCAAGACTGTGCTGGAGTCCTGATCAAACAGCATTTGAATTTGATTCAGTCTTTGGACTTTTCACTGACTTGTGCAATATATTTATTTCCTGTACAGTTTGAGTTGGGTTTTCTGTTTCTTGCAACGAAGCACATGGTGCTTGATTGCTTCCTGGAGAGGCTTGTTCCTCTACACAGGCCCCTCTCCTATGCAGTCCTAATCTAGACCTTCCTAGGAAAGAATTATTTTATTTTATTTTATTTTATTTTATTTTATTTTATTTTATTTTATTTATTTTTATTTATTTTGAGGGGGGAGGGCAGAGAAGCAGAAAGAAAAGGAGAGAGAGAATCCTAAGCAAGTTCTGTGCTGTCAGCGCAGAGCCTGACATGGGCTCAATCTCACAAACTATGAGATCATGACCTGAGCCCAAATCAGGAGTTGGTGGCTTAACTGACTGAGCCACCCAGGTGCCCCCAGGAAGAACAATTTTAAAAAGGAAGTAAAACTCTTGCCAAGAGGAAGTCAAAAGGCTACTCAAAGACTATCCATTGATGGATTTTATCCAACAGTTTTGTCTCAACCTGGTGCTCAAGTTCTCAAGTTGTAGGTCATATATATTGGCCTGTCTAAGTATTGGACTTCCCTAAGTAGTTTGCAGTATCTGTGAGGGTAGGAGCAGTGTATTATATGACTTAAACATCATCCTATAATGATAAATAAAATGTTTTTGCACTCTATAGGTGCTCAGAAAATGAGAGTTGAACTCAAGTAAATTCAATTCCTTTCACTGCCATTAGCACCTCTTCTAGAAGTTGGGGAGAAAGGACACTTCCACAACACTGTCAAGTTTGGGGTTATAAAGTAAACTGCCTTGGCCAAACTCTTTCCCTGTTAAATCATGAGCAAATAGCACACGGTCTGGTCCAGAGTAAGCAGTCATTGGATTTGTAATCACAAAACTCAATTGGTCACTTAACAATTTTGAACAATTCTAACTTTTCCATACTCCTCACCCTTCCTTTCCCATAATATACCTCTCTTACAAACTAATTCTCAGTCAAGAACTTTGGATCAAAAGTGGCTAAGAAAAGAGTGGACCTCCTTTGCATTTTCACCAGCAAATCCTTACATTTAGCTCAATCTGCACTCATTTATTTGTTAATGTAACAGATATTTGTTGAATATTTTCTACAGCCAGGTCCTACAGATACAAAGACAAAAGATAGATCGAGTCTCTTCCTTGTATATTCTAGGGGGGAGAATGAATACAAATTAAAACAGACAAACAAAAAGTATATTTTCAGGTTATGATTATGTACTATGAGGAAAATATATTGGAGGAAAGAGCTAGACAAGGACATGGGATAAATGGTGGGGGTGATGGAATTATCCCAGTGAGTCAAGAAAAGACTCTTTGAAGAAATAATATTGAAACAGGGATATGAATGATAAGGGAAAGACATATTAAGATTATAAAGAACAACCTGGCAGATGAAAAAGCAAATAAAAGACTCTGAGATGGAACAAATGTGATTTGGTCCACAAAGAGCAAGGAGACTAGAGCATGGTATGAGAGGATTGGTATAAGATGAGGTCCATGGATTGTAGAAGAGTGGGTTGTACCGGGCTAAGGATCATTTCTGCTCTCCCTTTACAGGAAAATGGACAATTCCCTCCCACTTGAAGCATTTTCTTCGGCTGGGTGACTGTGATACCAGCTGCTGTCTGCTTCCTCTCTTGTCTGCTGGCCTCTCAATCTCAGTCTTCCTAGCTTCTTTCACTGAAGCTTTTAATGTCGGAGTGGACCAGAACTCATTCCTTGGATCTGTTTTTTCTCTACTTTCTCTCCTCTATCTTCTCTCCTCCTCCTTCTTCTCTTCCTTCATCTCTCTCTCAGTCTCTCTTTCACTTTGGTTTTATCCAGTACCATGGCTTTGAATATCATCAACATGACCACTCAGATGGGACAGCCTGGACTTCTCTTAGACTCAGACTCATATTTAACTTCCTACTCAACAGCTCCATTTTGAAGGCAAAAATAAGTATCTTGAAATTAACGTGTGAAAACAACACTCTTGATTTCACCTCATTCCAAACATGTATTTTCTGAAGTTTCCAATATGTTATTAATGGTGTCACTCAGTTGCTCAAGCCAAGACCCTAGGTGTCATTCTTATCTTTTTTCTTACACCCCGTATCTAGCTCATCATCTAGCTCTGTGGTTCTATCTTCAGAATCTTAAATCTGTCCATTTTATTGCATTGCCACTATCACTAATGCTTAATCTCTTACATTTGTTTCTATCTTGTTAACCTCCTCCCTCAAAAGTCTGTCATTCATAAAACAAACAGAATGTTTTCTAAAAATAGAGTCAGATCATGAGAATTATTGTTTAATACTCTTCAATACCTTCCAATAGGTTTTTAAAATTTTTTAAATATTTATTTATTTTTGAGAGAGAGAGTGAGAGTGGGGGGGGGGGGTGGCAGAGAGAGAGGGGGACACAGAATCTGAAGCAAGCTCCAGGCTCTGAGCTGTCAATGCAGGGCCCGACTTGGAGCTTGAACCCACGAACCATGAGATCGTGACCTAAGCTGAAGTCTGGCACTTAACTGAGCCACCCAGGTGCTCCTGGTTTTTTAATTGCAGTAATATACATGTAACATAAAATTTACCATCTTAACCATTTTTTAAGAGTACAATTCAGTGGTATTAATTGGCATTCACATTGTTGTGTAACCATCCCCAGAACTTTTTCATAATCCCAAATTGAAACTCTGTACCTATTAAACAATAAATCCAATTCCCCCCTCCACCCGGTCCCTGATAATCACTATTCTATCTTCTGTGCCTATGCATTTGATTATTCTAGGTACCTCAAAAAAATAAAATTGTACAATATTTGTGTCTGATTTATTTTATTCAGTATATTATTTCCAGGTTCATCCATGTGATAGCATATATCAGAATTTCAATTTTTAAAAGCTGACTAAGATTCCATTGCATGTTTATAACACATTTTATTCATTCATTTTTCTGTTGAACATTTGGACTGTTTCCACTGTTTGGCTATTGTGAATAATACTGTTAGAATATTGGCATACAAATACCTATTCAAGTCCTTGCTTTCAATTCTTTTGGGTATATACCTAGAAGTAGGATGCTGGATCATATGGTAAATCTGTGCCTAATTTTTTGAGGAACCAACATATAGTTTTCCTCAGTGGCTGCCCATTTTACATTCTTACCAGCAATGTACATGGGTTCCAATTTCTTCATATTCTTGCCAAGACTTGTTCTTTCCTTTCCTTTCCTTTTAAAAATAATAGCCATTCTAATGAATGTAAAGTAGTATATCTTTGTAGTTTCATTTGAATTTTCATAATGATTAGTGATTTTGAGCAACCTTTCATGTGTTTATTGGTCATTTGTGCATCTTCTTTGGAGAAATGTCCACTCAAGTGCTTTGGCCATTTTTGAACTGGGTTGTATGTTTTTCTGTCATTGAGTTGTAGAAGTTCTTCTTTTTTTTTTTTAACTTTTTTTTAATGTTTATTTATTTTTGAGACAGAGAGAGACAGAGCATGAATGGGGGAAGGACAGAGAGAGAGGGAGACACAGAATCGGAAGCAGGCTCCAGGCTCCGAGCCATCAGCCCAGAGCCCGACGTGGGGCTCGAACTCACGGACTGCGAGATCGTGACCTGAGCTGAAGTCGGATGCTTAACCGACTGAGCCACCCAGGCGCCCCGAGTTAGAAGTTCTTTATATATTCTAGATATTAATCTCTTATCAGATATATGATTTACAAGTATTTTTCCCAGTCTGTAGGTTACCTTTTTACTCTCTTATTAGTGTCATTTGATGTACAGAAGTTCTCAATTTAAGTCTAGTTTACCTATTTTTGTTCTTGTTGCTTATGCTTTTGGTGTCTTATCTAAGAAATTATTGCCAAATCCAATGTAATGGAGATTTTTTCCAATGCTTTTTTTCCGTAAGAGTCTTATAGTTTTTGTCCTTATGGTTCTTGTAATCTTCAATCCATTTTGAATTAATTTTTGTATATGATGTTCTATTAGCTTTTAAAATAAAATACAAATTGGATCTAGCATACCTTTCCAATTTTATCTCAACACTCCAACTTCCCCATTCCACTCTACTCCACCCACGCTGGCTTCCTTTCTCTATCTTTTTCCACAGCTTTATTGAGACATAATTGACATAACATTGTGTAAATTTAAAGTACAACATGTTGACTTGATACGTTTACATATTGTCAAATAATTACCACCATAGCATTAACTAATATCTCCATCGCATCATGTATTTTTAGCATACTAAGGTCTTGTCCATATCTGAGAGTTCACACTTGTTCCCTCTGTTTAGATGACTCTTTGCATGACTAATTCATGCTTACCTTTCAGGTTTCAGCTCAAATGTTATGTTCCTTCAGAGGCTTTGTCTACTATCTTTTCTACTTCTCCTTTCTATTTCTCTTCCTGCCCTTTCCAGGTTATTCTTTTTATTCCATCCCATTTATTTCCTTTATAATACTTAGAAGTGTAAGTGCCCCATTTGTTTGTTTCTTGTCCATCTCCTTTTCTGAGGGGGGGGGGATGTATCTGCCTGGATTACAGCTGTATCTCCTGCATCTAAACACTACCTGGCACACAGTAGGTCCTTAAACATTTTTGATAAATGAATGACTGCATGCAAGAATAGATCATTGAATGAATGGGAAATTAACTAGTCCTTAGCTAAGAATTCTCAATTTGTTTAAATATGCCCTCTGCTTAGCCTTAGAACTATGGAAAAGTATTCCATCTTTTAATGTGGTTAATCAATCTATGTGTTAGTAATGTTGATCTCAAAGATTTATTATTTTCCTTTATGCTTATTTGAGATTATGGGTTAGGACTATTTAAAATCTAATTGTACTGTGTTTGGATTTGACGGACTTTGCTCTCTCTCCACCAGTTCTGCCATTTTAATCTGAAGACTGAGGCCCAGTAAACTTATGGAGAGGCTGATAAATAGGCATGTCTAGAATGATAAATAGGCCCTTCCAGAGTAAGGGGTGGTGGTAAGGGTGATGGTGGTAGTGGGGAGTAATTCCAAGGAGGGATTAGAGGGGCTATCTATCTTCAAGCACTATTCCATGGAAATAGCCCTTTGTTGACTGTTGATGATTGTTATATTGAAAGAGAAAATGTATACAAGGACTTCTATTGGGTGTAGGAGGTGATAGTTCTCTAAGAAGTACACATAAGAACTCATTCATGATTAATATTGAGTTGGACAAGCTGTTTATTACATAATAATTACCTTATCTGGTGTGACCTTATCTTGTCAGAGAACTGCCAGTGCTAAGCAAGGGGAGGAGAGGGCACTCATTTCTGTCAGGCTGTACAGCAGAATAACAATGGTTCAGGGAAGGCTCCTTGTTCAAAATCTTTGCAAAAACAAAGAGTATTTTCTGAAAGAGTGAACCACGGTTGGTTAGCTGGAAGTGTGTTCTGACTCTGATGTCTTTGTGTGAATCCCTTCAAAATGTGCACAAAGCTATAGTTGCCCTTTGCTGTATATCATCCCAAACGAGCTAGAGTGACTAACCAGGTTGGTGGAGCGTTTGTCTAATTTGGCTAAGAGCATCTATCTGAGATCGTTTAAAGGTAAACGAGATAGATCTGGCTGTTTAAACAGCATCAGAGTTTGTCTTTGGTCTGATGTCCTTGATGCACCTTCCTCCCTCCTCTGAATTCTCTTAGTACTCTTGCTTCATCTGTGTTCATCCCACTGTTACTTTCTGTATCTTGTCTCCTTAACTATAAGCTCTTACAGGGCAATAACTTGCTTGATTTGTCATTGCATCCTCCATAGTCTATGGTACCAGGGTTTTTAAATATAAAAATTGATAGTAATGATGGCAGTGATTAACATTTATTGATCCTATACACTGTGCCTATGTGCCAAGCTCTGTGATTTGTTTGTAGTAATTTAATTTTCCTTACAACCTCTTGAGATATGTACTATTAAAATTCCTGTTATCTTATGAATAAATTAGGGCTCAGAATTGTTAACTAACTTCCCAATGGTCACAGAAGCAGGTATTTGACCAGGCCATTCACCCTAGAAACTGTGATCTTAACCTTTAAACTATATACTAGGTGATGAATAAATGTATGTTGAATGTAAGGTTTGTACGCTCTTGGGTGATGAAGGTTATTTGACTCCAGACCATAATCGACCCGGAAGATCCATATTGGTTTTTACCAATTTTGAGCATTATTTAATCTGGAAGATTTCTAGGAAATCAAGTTAGGATGAACCTTGATGCTCACTTATTTATATATATTTATTTATATTTAAATACAAATATTCCTTCATTCATTCTACAACTATTTATTGAATGCAAAATATGTGTCAGACCCTCACTAGGTATGAAGGTATGATAGAGAACAAAAAGAAATATGGTCTGAGTGCTGGTATAGCTTATTTCCAAGTGGGAATAATGGGTATTGACAAATAGTTACACTAAATGAATGTGTGAATTACTACAGATTGAGGTGTTGCTCTGAAGGAAGAGGAAACTAGTTCCAGACAGCACATAAAAGAGGAACCTGACCAGGGCCAGGTGTCAGGGAAGGCTTCTATGAAGAAAGCATCTTTTAGTTGGCTTGGCTGGAATACTGCTGGTTCTTTGCAATAGTTTGTGTATTTTCTACTCCTGACAGTTTTTCACTCATGTTCAATTTCCAAACACATGCCTAGAGAGTCCCTAGCTGTAATTTCCCTGAGGTGTTCCTTTCCTTAATTTTCACATTTTTCTTAGTTTCCAGGATCATTCATTACTTGTGTCCACCCTACCCCCATCTCTTTCTCCCTTATTCAGTCAATCAGGGCTGTGAGCAATGGCCCACGTCATCCCTGGTCCCTCATGCCATCCCTGGCCTCTGATGCATCATTTTAATGACACTGCTGACACCTACACAGTTCTCCTAAAATTCCTCCATTAGTCATTCCTTTGGTCAGGGCTCTTAAGGTCTTTTTAAAATTCATAAATTCTCTCTGGGAAGGTGGCACATCTAGACACTTTTTAGCTATTAGTTTTTCTCATTAACTAGGTTCGGAGAACAGGTCCATGAGGTGATTTTTAAGAAAGCATTTGAGGAAGTATGAGCATTGCTTTGAAAGAGATGCTTCCACAAAAACTAAGTGACCCTGAGGGGTTCCAAAAGGAAGTAGGTGATAATGACAGAAGGGAAGAGTGGCTCCAAAGCCAACCACCTAATAAGATGGGCAGGAAAGGGGTGCCTGGGTGGCTCGGTCGGTTAAGCGTCCGACTTCGGCTCAGGTCATGATCTCACGGTCCGTGAGTCCGAGCCCCGCGTCGGGCTCTGTGCTGACAGCTCAGAGCCTGGAGCCTGTTTCCGATTCTGTGTCTCCCTCTCTCTCTGCCCCTCCCCCGTTCATGCTGTGTCTCTCTCTGTCTCAAAAATAAATAAATGTTAAAAGATGGGCAGGAAGAATGGGGCTGGTCATTCTGTTGCTATCTTTCATCTCTTCAGACTGGCTTATTTTGGCAAGGTGAGTTCTAGGTGACCACATCATTTATTGCCCAAATGAAGACAGTTTTGAGAATGAAATGGGGGAATTTTAAAAATTATGCAGGACAGGGGAGCCTGGTCAGCTCACTTGGTGAAGCGTCCAACTCTTGATTTCAACTCAGGTCATGATCCCGTGGTCATGAAATCCAGCTCAGTGTCAGGCTCTACATTGGGCATGGAGCCTGCTTGGATTCTCTCTCTCCCTCTCTCTCTTCCCCTACCCCCATCTCTCTCTTTCTCCCTCTCTCAAATACACACACACACACACACACACACACACACATACATACATACAGGATCAACAGCTCTAAATGAGGATTGTTCTGACAAGGAAGACACATGATCCCTTTAGTTACAGGAGGTACTGGGGAGGAATCTCCCTGCAAAGTTTAATAAGGAATTTAGCATTCCCCCTAGGAATCAAACAAACAAACAAATAAAAACATTTCTTCCTCCTAGGTCCACACACAGTCATAAGACACTTATTTGAATTTTTAAAAAATGTACTGACTCATTTATGTATTCTTGATTCAGAGTAAAAGATGCAATATTTTTATTCCAAATGGAGAGGTAGGTTGGGGGTAGGTTGGGAAGGGTCTTGAATGCCATGATGAGGAACATCAACCTAATCCTATCTGCGCAAAGAAGGATGCTGGGGATGGATGCAAAATGACCCAGGGCTTACAACTACCACCCTGGAGATGGTGTAGAGAATGGGCAGGTGTAGCAAACACATTGGAAAGGGAGATGCTATTGACAGAAAGTGCAACGTGAATGTAGTCCCTGTGAAGGTGCTGAGGATCTGAGTGAGAGCAGTAGTGGAAGTCACAGAGCAAGGGGGCTGTATCTGAAAGATAATGTGCAGCTAGAGTCAATACCACTTGATGAATTACTGGCTGTGGGGAATGAGGAAGAAGAAGGAATAAAAGATGATTCAGGTTCCCAGAAAGACTGACTAGATAAAGGGCAATGCTGTTAGTCCAGATTGGAGACACAGGAAGAGGAACAAGACAGGGGACAAGGGAAGCTTTATTTTTTATATAAAATTTAAAGAACATGTATTGTGTGCCAGGGCTTTGCTGGCACTTTCCACACCATCTCACTTGATCCTGTTAGTAGACTTCAGAAGTGGCTCTTGTTATTATCCCTATTTTGCAAAGTAGGAGACCGAAGTGCGGAGTTTAAGTGCCTGCTCTGGCCACCCAGCTGATGACTGGTGGAGATGGAATGTGAAAGAAGCAACGGCTCCTGCTCTTTATCACTGTGCCCACTTCTTGGAGAGGAAGTTTGAATATATCGAGATGGTGGCAGTCTGGGGCTAAGTAGTTGTTGGTGTAAATGTGGCAGATGAAAATCTAGCTTTTTTTAATTTTGTTTTTGTTTTCCTTCTATTGAAGTGTGAGCATTTACCAAGGCTTGACACGGAGTCTCATTCTCTTCCCTCTCTCAATTGTATCCACTTTCATAGCTGCAACCATAACATCCACGGGATGTCTCTAAAGTATCGATATCAGTGATTGACCAATAGTTGCATATCTTCAGCTGCTTTTTAAACATCCCTAATTTCATGACTGCCGCCATGAAAATATTTAAGCCCTAGTTGAGGATCTATAACCAATGGGCTGTGCTGATAATAGTCACATGTCTTTTCAGAACTTTAGTTTTTCTTTCTATAATAAAAAGTGATTTGAAACTGACTATGTATAGTACAAGAGTTTAAGGCCTAGGAGGAGCCTTAGATACATCATTATTTTATGGATCTCTTTACTCTGTTCAAGGTTCCTGTAGTTGTAACTTGTGCTGGCCAATACAGTTTAAATTTAATTGAATGTATATGTAATTAAAAATTCACTTCATCGATCTCATTAGCCAAATTTAAATGCTCAGTTGCCACTTGTGACTAGTCACTACCATAATGGACAATGGTGATATGGAACATTTTTATCATTACTGAATGTTTTATTGGATGGGGCTGTAGATTAACCAGCCACCCATGCCTAAAACCAAAATTATCTTCTTCTCGATTCACTCAAATTCATACTTTTATGGCTCACAGTAACATATAACATCATTGTTATAGACCGCATTGTGTCCGCCATCTACCCAGATTCATATGTTGAAGCCCTAACACCTCATTGTGACTGTATTTGGAGATGGGGACTTTAGGGATGTAATTAGGGTTAAATGATGTAATAGGGGTGGGATCCTAATCTGAAAGGGCTGCTGTCTTTATCAGAAGACAAAGAGACACTAAAGATCTCCTTTTTCCTGCATGTGACAGGGAAAGACCATATGAGGACTCACTGAGATGGCAGGCACCACATCCCACCCAAACCTAACACATATTCTGCTCTTTTGAATTTGATCTTCTCTTTTGCAAACATATACAGGTGACCCTTGAACAACACATGTCTGAACTGCACAGGTCCACTTATACAAGGACTTTTCTTTTTTTGATAAATACAGTACCATACTGTAAATGTATTTTCCCTTTCTTATGATTTTCTTAATAATATTTTTTCTCGGGACGCCTGGGTGGCTCAGTCGGTTAAGCGGCCGACTTCAGCTCAGGTCACGATCTCACGGTCCATGAGTTCGAGCCCCGCGTCGGGCTCTGGGCTGATGGCTCAGAGCCTGGAGCCTGCTTCCGATTCTGTGTCTCCCTCTCTCTCTGCCCCTCCCCCATTCATGCTCTGTCTCTCTCTGTCTCAAAAATAAATAAAATGTTAAAAAAAAATTTAAAAAAAATAATATTTTTTCTCGAACTTATTTTATTGTAAGAAGGCAGTATTAATAAATATAACATACAAAATACGTGTTAACCTACTATTTATGTTATTGGTAATGCTTGCAGTCAACAGTAGGTTTTTAGTGAAGTTTTGGGGGAATCTAAAGTTATATGTGAAGTTTTGACTGTGTGAGGGGTCAGTACCCCTAACCCTCACACTGTTTAAGGGTCAACTGTACCTTGAGTGTTCTCCTTCCTTTCTATTTTCACTGATAACTTAGCATCATCTCATATTTAAGATACTGAACTACCTTACATCATGTTTCCTGTTACTACTTTAGATTTATAAATTAATGTCACCAAAAGATTGTTTTCATTCATGTCATTTTTGGTCATAAATCCTCAGAGATTCTCGATTAATTCTAGGGAAAAGCCAAAAATTCTTACCCCAAGATTTCAATCTAGCCACTATCAACTCTTCATGCTGCACACAGTCTCAACAAACTGATCTTCTGACTCACCCTCACACTTCAGCAACCACTGAACTTGTCCTTGCTTGGACACCTTGTTTCAGGATGTAGGTGAATCCTGCTCTACAACCTGACCATTCCAGCTCCTCTTTGTCCATCATCAGCAGTAATAAGATCACAACAAGAATTACAATAAAAATAACAATGTGCTGGGGCGCCTGGGTGGCTCAGTCGGTTGGGTGTCCAACTTCGGCTCAGGTCATGATCTTGCGGTCCGTGAGTTCGAGCCCCGCGTCGGGCTCTGTGCTGACAGCTCAGAGCCTGGAGCCTGCTTCAGATTCTGTGTCTCCCTCTCTCTGACCCTCCCCCGTTCATGCTCTGTCTCTCTCTGTCTCAAAAATAAATAAACGTTAAACAAAATTAAAAAAAAATAACAATGTGCTGGAGCACCCGGGTGGCTCAGTTGGTTAAACGTCCGATTCTTGGTTTTGGCTCAGGTCATAATCTCATGGTTCATGGGTTCAAGTCCTGCATTGGGATCTGCACTGGCAGTGCAGAGCCTGCTTGGATGCTCTGCCTCCCTCTCTCTCTGTCCCTCTCCTGCTCAAGCTCTTTCTCTCTTTCACACACAAAAATAAATAAATAAACATTAAAAAATATAGCAATGTACTTAATGGTTGCTATAAGCCAGCAACTGTACATAGGACTTGAATTATCTTACTAAATTTTCATAAAAACCCTATGAAATTAATATCACTTTCATCATGTTTTACTTGTGAAAACTGAGGATTGTGTTGCTCAAGTTAGGGCAAGTCTTACTTTACTTCTCTTGGTTACAGTCTATCCTCAACACTTATTTGGTACTCAGCACCAGAATATTTATTTTTTCAAGAGTGGGTCCTGTTTCTTCTACTAGCCTGGAAGCTTCTTTAAGGCAAGTCCTGTGTCTTGCACACTTCATTCAGACATCAAAGCAGATCTCAAGCTATACTGGTTCTTTCTACTTACCCATTTCTCAACAACTTGCAAGTTTCTCCTTCCAAATGCCATCTCTTAAATGTTTGTATGCCTTAAATAACAGCCTTAGTCCTTCTGATCTTCTTACTCTATAAATTTTGTCCAGCTATTCCGTGAGCTTTTGTTTCCATTACAAACTTTATGTGTGGTTGAGCATTAGAGGTGGTGTTCAGGCCCACTTGGCATGCAGGCCAAGCAGACTTCTCCGGTAGAGAATATACTTATGCAGGAAGAGGCTGGAATGCATCAGGGATACTGGAAGTCTCAGTTGTGACTTTTGGCTGGGCTGAGACTAGGAGAGGCAAGTGAAGTCCCTAGAAAGCAAAATTTAAGGAAGCACTCACTCAGGATTGTGAACTTGTTGCCCCTGCACTTGTGTGCCCCTGAGAGCGAATCTTGGCCTTGACCTCTGGGCTTAACCTAGGGAATATGCTTGGAGCACCTATAATGTCCTATTATATTTATTATAATATAATACATCCTGCTTTATATTATAGTTTCCCCTTATTAGAGTTTTTTGAGAACAGAAACTGTTGTCTTTGTAACCTCTCCCCGGTACTGCTTTATAACACACCAGCCACTCAAAAAAAAAAAAAAAGTTTGTGATGTTGAATTGAATTCCGCCTATAGAGGTAGGCTGTATGAGAGTGCCCATTCCCCTTCCCCACTCTCAGTTTCACCCTAGACCAGCAGAGATGATACTTATAAAAGATTTAGGAACTAAAAGGAATCAAGAGGCACAGAAGACAGCAATTCAGAAAACAGAGCTAGAGGAGTGGTTCCCAAAGTGTGGTTCCATGTTCCACAGCATCAGCCTTACCTGAGAATTTGTTAGGAATTCAAATTCCCAGGCCCCACCTCAGACCTACTGAATCAAATACTTGGGGAAGGGGAACAGGCAGATTATGTTTTTATAAGCCCTTGGGAGATTCTGAGTCAGAGAATGATCAGCTAGTGAATCAACCCAATGACCAGAAAGGATTTCTGGGAACTAGCCAGAGGGAAGAACTGTACCATAGGATATAAGTCTTGTTTACTAACAGAGCTGAGGGAGACTGACCTTGGGGAATGCAGTTCTATTAAACAAACAAACAAACAAACAAACAAAAAATTGAAATCTGAGATGCTTTAGGTGTTAAAGAGAAGGTTTAGTTTTTAGGGAGTTTCAAACTGTTGAATAAAAACTCAAGGAATGACAAGGATCCTGAAGAAGCTGAAGTATCAGGGGACATTCAAGATGAGACAAGCCTGCTTAGAGGACAACCAGATGTCAGAGCAGACACAAAAGCACAGCAGGGGACCAGGACTGGGCACAGATACACCAGTGTTCCAAAAAATGCCTCTAGTCTTCAGTTTAGTCCCTGTAAAGACACAGAAGAAATGGTGGAGTTTGACAGACTGGAAGGAGAGGATGTGTTTAAGACTGTGAATTTCAGAAAGAAGAGATGAACTTACTAGGCAGGCATCAGTTACAGCTAGGAATGCAATAAAGCCCGTAATATTCGTGCCAGGCTCACCTGGGTGAGAAAATTAATTTTTCCCAGTATTAGGCCTCATATTAGTCAGGCTTTTTCAGAAGAATAGAACCAAAAGCGAGTGTGTGTGTATACAGCATATATGTACATACATATTATATGTATTACATGGAGAGCGAGAGATTTAGTTTAAGGCACTGGCTCACATAACTGTAGAAGTTTGGTGAGTCCAAAATCCGATGCAATAGGCCAGCAGGCTGAAGACTCAGGGAGGAGTTGTAGTTTGAGTCCAAAGGCAGTCTGCTGACTGAACTCCTTCTTTCTTGGGAGAGGCCAGTCTTTGTTCTCTTAAGACCTTCAAGTCCCTGGATGTAACCTAACCATCTTATGAAGGGCAATCTGATTTACCCAGAGTGGACCAATTTAAAGTTCAATCTCATTCAAAGAACAGAAATATCCAAAACAATGTTTGACCAAATATCTGGACATAATGCCCCCCCCCCCAAGTTACATATAAAATTGACTATCATAGGACTGCACCCAGGAAAGTTCACTACCACTGGTCGTGGTGATATGTAGTATGCTACTACTACACCAGACAACTGAGAGAGGCAGAGATCTGATGGGGAGCTCCTCACTAAAGGAATATACGACCTTATCTGTGTTCTGCTCATATCTATTTATAAGCTGTGTGTGTGTATGTAATACTCTAGTCAGAGGGAAGGAATTGTATGAATTTCTACAAATAAATCAAGTACTAATTATCACTTGACTGTCTGAGACAGTTTCTAAAATTTTAAATTTATTTCCTCCTACCATTCTCTTACTCAAGACTGTCCCAATTTCTAGATGCTCTGCATCAGCATACGCTCATTGCTTTTCAGGCATTTTCTATATTATTCCTCATGTATTGTGACTATATTTTTACTGCTTTCTTTCTTTGGTGTCTATAAAAATTAACAGGCATTTAGATTATTCTAAGTTTTTTCGTTATCATGAATAATATTGCCATGAACATTTTTGTGCAAGTGTTTTGGTATATATGCACACTCATTTCTGCGGGGATATTAAGAAGTGATATATGTGGACATGCTCAGTTTTATTAGACTACGTTATGCAAATTTCCTCAAGCTATGTCTGAGAATTCCAGGTGCCCAACATCCTCACCCACACTTGGTACTCTCAGTCTCGGTCTTGCCATTTCAGTGGGTTCGAGGTGAGTATTTTATTATGATTTTAATTTGCGTTTACCTTAGTGCTAAAAAGTTTGAATTCCCTGTCATATGTTTGCTGGCCATTTTGATGTCTTTTTTGGAGGAAGTACCTGTTCATGTCTCTTTCCCTTTTTTCCATCGGGTTGTCTGTCTTCATGTTGATTTTTTGGTCTCTCTTTATGTATTTTGTATATAAGCCCTTTGTAGATTAATAGGTATTGTGTGGATCTTCCACTCTATGGTTTGCCTTTTCACTCTTAATGGTATGCTTTAATAAACAGAAGGTCTTAATTTTAATGTAGTCCAATTTATCAGTCTTTTTCTTTATGGTTAGTGCTTTTGTGTCCTGTTTAAGACAACTTTCTCAACTCCAAAGTAGTGGAGGCTTTGTTAATTCAAAGATTTTCTTAGAAATTTTATGTTTTACCACTCACATTTAGTTATACTCTCACCTGGAATTGATTTCATGTAAAGTATGAAGTAGAGTCAAGGTTAATTTTTTCCAGTGTGTTCCAGGTCAAGTTCCCTGGAGCTCAAATCTGGGGAATTGAGATTTGTGTGCAGGAGTTTTATGGGGATAAAACTCTCAGATAGAACATGAGACCGAGCAGAAGAAGCAAGGTTGGGTGGAGAGAGAGGGTAAGCTGTGATACAGTTGCATTGGGACCTCGGCTATTCCCAAGGGAGCTCTTGAATTGGAATGGTCCTTCAGTGACCAATCTAGGAAAGGGCCAGAACTTTGGATACTTGCATGCACCAGTTACTGGATGTGGGCTACCCTCTGGGAGTGAGTATAATCTTGGATAAAGCAGCTTTCTTTGACTAAGGGACATTCTCAGAGAGACAGATGCTGCTGTGTGCCATCAGCAGCCAACTTTCTCAGCAACCAGGGAATGAGTGCCTCAGTCCTGAAGGTGGATCTGAGTAAACCAGTTGACTCAGCACCATTTATTGAAAAGATTGTCCTATTCCCACAAAGGTTGCTGCGGTGCCACCTTTGTCATAGATCAAGTGACAATATGCGTGGGTCTCATTTTGAACTCTATTCTGTTCCAGTGGTCTCTCTGTCAGTCCTTGAGCCAATACCACAGCCTCTGAATTACTGCAGCTTTATCCTAAGTGTTGACATCAGGGACATCCTGTTTTCCAAGACTATCTTGGCTAATAATTAAATTATTTTACTGTTTTCTGTGCAGAGTCCTTGAAAATATTTTTTCCTCCTTTTTTCTGATGCTGCTGTAAATTAAAAAAAATCATATTCAAATTACTTACATTAGTATAAAATACAACTGATTTTTGTATCGTGCCCTTGTATCTGCCAGCCATGTCAAAGTTATTTTATTAATTCAAATAATTAAACTGTAGATTATTTTGAATTTTATCATACATAACTGCATTGCATTGAAAAATTACAGTTTTATATCTTCTTTTCCCCTCCTGGTATATTTTAACTTATTTTCCTCACTTTAGGAAACTCTGACATAATGATGGATAAAATATCAGGTTTAATAGCTATAGTAGGTAATTACAGCACAATTTAATCAATATTTGATTGAAAGACACTTAAATTGGTCCTCTCTTTTTCATAACTGATGCTGCAACGAGCATCTTTTTAGAAACATTTTTGTGCAAGTCGTCTCATGCATTCATTCCTTAGTGTGTATCCAGGATTTCTTGAAATAATCCAATCAGCAGTTAAATGCAGATAAAGTAAATTAAAAATATTTTAAAAATATGTATATGTAGCTGTCCTGAAACAATGCGTTTTCTTAGCGAATTCTGTTTTGAGTTACAATGGGATCGTACTTCTACTGGAAAAAAGTCTACGGTCTTGAAATGTAAATTGAGAAAAAAGATTTTTGGAAGATGTGACCCTGTCTACTCCTTTGTATTTGTGCTTTAATGTACTCTGGCCTCCTGGGATTCTAACAGTCTTACTGTGTTTTTATAAATCTCTTTCACAGTGTAAGAATTTGCCTGATCTCTTGACCTAAATAAAAATACACTTTTTCAACAATTTCTTTTGATATTGTAAAAAGAAAGCAGAGAGAAAGGGAAGAAGAGAGGCTGAGAGAGAAAACTAAAGGGAAAAAAAGATGTGTGGATAAACAATTTGAGACCTTAATCCCCTCCCCCACTTTCATTTCAAGAGAGCAGCCTGTAATTCGTTGCCTCAGGGGAGGTACAGAACCATCTGCGGAACGTTCTTATCTTTGTTTCAGAAAATTTAATCCCAATGGCAACAATAATTCCCCAGAAAAAAAGACCAAAAAACAAACAAACAAAAAAAAACCAAAGCAAAACAAAACAAAAAACAAAAAGACAAAACAAACAAAACAAAAACTTCCTCTGGTCTAGTATTAGTAGAGGTTCATAATCCCAGAGTTACAGTGACCCAGGTCCTGTCTACTGGAAATGTGGTAGGGAGGCAGTAAGATCTCAGAGAAGAATATTGGGGGGGGGGGGAGGGGGAAGGGGTCATAGTAGAGTTGTCAGATAAAATATAGGACATCTAGTTATATTTGAAATTCACATAGACAATAAATAATTTTGGGGGTATAAATATTGCATTGAACACACCAAAAAAATTGTGTGTTATTTATCTGAAATTCACATTTCACTGGATTTCCAATTTTTTGTTTGCTTGTTTTTTATTTCATCTTGCTTTGTTTTTGCTAGATTTGGCAGGTGCATGTGGCCCATGTGTGTTCTGGCATGCATCAAAGAGCCACTGGGTCTGGGTTCACTCAGTCAAGGACAGTGGGTACCTTGATGGTAAGTAGAATAAGCAGATGAACGAGGACTAAGCCCCGTCACTGTGTGAAGCCTTGGAACGTGGGTCCAGTCTGGTGTGGTAGATCTTTCCAAAATGCATGAGGCTGAATGTCTGATTTGTTCACTGAGATGAAATATTAGAGTAAAACTTACTTTGTTTCTTAGAATATTTAAAAGCCCGATTCCATTTACATCCGAGTTTGTAAACATTTTTCCTAGTGATGATACAAAAACAAAAAACTAAGAAGGTTTGGAGTTTCAAAATCTGGGCGATTAGCAGCTTGATCCCTGTTTCCCAATGGTCACATCTCAGGGGAAGGCTCTGTTTGTGTAGGACAGGAGCAGAGCTAAGAATGGAGGCATGGTGACAGCTGCCTACTCCTGCATGTTCAAACGGCTCCTTTGTTTCTCCTGAGGTGTTCTGAGTTCCAGAGTACACGGTATGTACTGAGAGATCTGCCTAGCTCAGACCCAGAGGGCATGCACCCGGCTTAGTCACAGATGGCATTTTTGTCTGCCACCTCAGAGAAGTCTGATGGCAGTGGGAGATTAATATTAGTCAGTCTTGAAGAATATGGCCATGACTGCGATCTGTAAGTTCAATCCAGTTGAATGAGGTTCCCCAGGGAACTATCTGTGTAGGAGGTGAAAACCCCCAAGTGGTACTTACTGTTTTGTTACTACAGAACTTTGACTCCAACCCGCAGGTGGCTCTTCTGATCCCATGCAAGGACTTCTTTCATCCTCATGACTAAGAAACTAGCCTGAAAGTTGCCAGGTTATTTTCTTGGCCATTTTCCTCTTGGCTCACATCCTAAACTTTAACGTTTTACCACTCTTATAGTAAGAACGGAGGGATCCCACAGATATCAAACACAACCAGAAAAAGAGCTATTGAGAAATAACTTAGCAGTCTTAGAAAGATCTAGAGTGGCCAGGCTGATCCACCTAGTCAATGTTACTTCCCCCTGCCCTGCCGATCTCCTCTCTGATTTTTTCTTGACTTTTTTAAAGATATATTTTATATGCTCAGAATTCTTTTTTATGAAATGTTTATTTATTTATTTTGGGGGGGAGAGAGAGAGAAAGAGAGAGAGATTGTGTGTGAGCAGGGGAGCAAAGAGAGAGAGGGAGACTCAGAATTGGAAGCAGGCTCCGGGCTCTGAGCTGTCAACACAAAGCCCCATGCACAAGGCTCAAACTCACAAACCATGAGATCATGCCCTGAGCCACCCAGGTGACCCACTTCTTGACTTTTGATTGGAGGCTGTTCTAATTGATTTGTTTTGGTTAGGATGTTGTGGGGGAGGAGGTGCTTCTCTTACTAAGAGGGAGATCCTGGGCCCATATTTTTTCTTCAGCTGCTCAAATGACAAGTTTAAATAAGGAAAAAGAATCCAGAAAAGAAATTCAGGTGGGTACATTATGCAGAGACACGAATTGTTTTTAAGCCTCTTGACTCTCATGCTTAAAAATCTACCTCTTAGGATAGCAGCTCAGTTCTCTCCTGGTCCTTGTTCCAAATCTGCCCTCATCCTGGCAGGGAGTGGATGTGAGGATGGGGAAACTCAGCTTCCAGAATAGATGCTGTAATAACAAAGCCAGTAAGATGGAGGCAAAAACAGCTTCATTGCAATTCGCAGAAAGCTCTGTCCTGGTATTTAGGAATTCACCAATTCAGAAGTCATTTGACAATGCAAAGACCTATTCCTGGGCGTGTATTTCTGAGAACTAATCGACTTTCAGGGCAATTTTAAAGATAAAGTTATTGATGATAACTGTTGTATGAAGCAACTGTTGTATGAAGTCTAAAATCCTCTGCCTGTATTTAAGAGATGTTCTGTGCTCCTTCTCTTCTTTTTTTTAATTTTTATTAAAATTTTTTTTAATGTTTATTTATTTTTGAGAGATAGAGATATTTATTTTTGAGATACAGAGAGATAGAGCATTAGTGGAGGAGGAGCACAGAGAGAGGGAGACACAGAATGTGAAGCAGGCTCCAGGCTCTGAGCTGTCAGCACAGAGCCTGACGCATGGTCCGAACCCATGGACTGTGAGATCATGACCTGGGTGGAAGTCGGATGCCCAGCCAACTGAGCCACCCAGGCATCCCATCCTTCTCGCTTTTAAAATAAATGTTTATTTACTTTTGAGAGAGACAGAGAGAGAGAGAGAGAGAGAGAGAGAGAGAGAGAGAGAGAACGACCGGGAGAGAGACAGAGAGAGGGGGGGAAACAGAGGATCTGAAGCCGGCTGTATGTTAACAGCAGCGAGCCTGATGCGGGGCTTGAACTCACAGACCATGAGATCATGACCTGAGCTGAAGTCAGATGCTCAAGCAACTGAGCCACCAGGAGCAGCCCCCTTCTCACTTCTATTCCTAACTTACTTGAGAATGAGTTAAGTAGTAAAAAGCTTAGTTAAAAAATAATATCCGGACTCAACGTTATCATTATGTTGTACTGACAATATGGCTACTTTTCTAGCATGCTTATGTATCTAGCTGTCTTCACCGTCTCTCAACTACACAGCACCTTGCCTCCCACAGTTTCCTGATGTTGAAAAAAAGTCCACCCCACCCTCTCTCCTAGGTAGGGCTTCCCTCTGCTTATCTATTACCACAGACTTCTAAATGAACACTGAAATTAGCATCTCTGGGGTATCTGACTATCTTCTTCTTCCAGGAGGACTGAAAGAAGGTACTCATAGCCCAGGTACCATGAGAGATCAGCCTTATTTCCTGAGTTTACACTTTAAATCCTCTTTAGGGAAGGAGGGCTGGACTGGAGCACTGCCCTGTGCCCTTCTGGCAGGAGAGGAGCTCCCAAACTTTATCTTTTCTCTTCCCCATCTTTCGTCCGAGGGAATCCCTGAAATAGCTATTATTGTCAAATATGTGCATGGCTTACTGTTGCTCTCTAGTCTTCAGGTGCCATAATTATCATACCACACACCATTAAATGCATCCGATTAAATTTGTGGTAAATCTTACCTACTTACAATATTACTGTTTATTTTTGCTTAAAAATCTGGGATAATTTCCTCTGGAGCCAGGTTGTTCTGTCATTGATCAAAACTGGCTTTCTGGAGAATTATGTTGTGTGCCTGTGATCTTGCTGTGCACCCCATGCTGGAAGCTCAGCTCCCCTCCCAGTGGGTACACAGCTTCTCATTTCCTCAGCCTTCTGTTCATGATTTATGGATCAGATAGAGGGTGATGTTGGCTCCATCTGGAAAGTGGGTCAGCCAGTCTTTGAGGAGACCTGTTGGAGGCCTGGAAATAGTGCTCAGGATACAAAGTAAGTTTAGAGACTGACAGGGAAGGAGAGAAAGGACTTGATCCTCAGAAAGTGAAATCAAATGTCAGCCTGAAGTGGACTGCTGTCGAAGATGATGGCTCAGCCAAATGTAAATAACACCTATTATTCAGACGAAGGTCTAGTTGAAGGCAGACACTGAGAACCTTTCCTGATTTCAAATCAGGAGGCTTGTCTGAGCACTGAAACTTTTTTGGCATTGGGAAAAAGTGGACTGCGTTAGTCAGGAGGAGTAAAATGTTGGCACCAACAGGAACATTTACACCATTGCTTTGTCAGATTTGTCAGCCCAGTAAGTTCTAAAGGGTGAAGAGGGTCATATAGCCCATGAGGATCATTCATTTGGGGACAAAGCTATAGAAGCAATGACAGTTGATAGTGATTTCTTTCCTTCCTTTCTGTTCCCTTCCCCTTCATTTCTTTTGCTCCTTTAATTGATGTCAGGACCTTGGATTTAACATAATCTTTTGTTCAAGACACTTTCACCATTGGTCAAACATGATCTGATTGATTTATTTAACTATGTTAGATGAGCACTTGTGAGTCTTCCGCCTAGCACCCTGGCCCATCCTCAGACCTCACCCCTACCCAAAGAGCCCAGCCATCCCTCTGGAGTCTGTGTTCATAATGTCCTTGCTTTCATTTCATATGTGTGAGCATAACACAAGTTTTTCCACCCGTTCTCCTATTGATGACCATTTAGGCCAGAGGTTTTTGCTATTTAAACAGTAATGTTGGGGTGCCTGGGTGGCTCAGTCGGTTAAGTGTCCGACATTGGTTCAGATCATGATCTCACAGTTCGTGGGTTCGAGCCCCATGTCTGGTTCTGTGCTGACAGCCCAGAGCCTGGAGCCTGCTTTGGATTCTGTGTGTGTCACTCTCTCTGCCCTTCCCTTGCTCACACTCTGTCTCTCAAAAATAAATAAACGTTAAAAAATTAAAAAAAAAACAGTAATGTTATTAACATTCTTGTACATTTCACAAGGTATACATGTTCCAGAATTTCTTTTGTATATATATATTAAGAATGGAAGTGCTGGATCATAGAATAGGTGAATATTTGACATTATAAGATAATGCTTTTTTTTTAAAGTGCTTTTTTTTTTTTAAACGTTTATTTATTTTTGAGACAGAGAGAGACAGAGCATGAACGGGGGAGGGGCAGAGAGAGGGAGACACAGAATCGGAAACAGGCTCCAGGCTCTGAGCCGTCAGCCCAGAGCCCGACGCGGGGCTCGAACTCACGGACCGCGAGATCGTGACCTGAGCTGAAGTCGGACGCTTAACCGCCTGAGCCACCCAGGCGCCCATAAGATAATGCTAAATTATTTTCCAAAAACAATCATACTAATGTGTATGTCCAACAGCAACGCACAGGAGATTTTGTGAATCTACATCTCTTCCATCCTTTCCACATCCGGGGCTAATAACTTGGCATTATTGGACTTTTTACTATTTGCCAATTTTATAGATCTAACTTGTATCTCATTGTATTTCAGTTTGCATTTCCACAGTCGTTAATGAGATTAATATGTTTACAGGCCACATGTTTCTTTTGTTTTGAAATTTCTGGTCATGTCTTCTTTTTTAACAAATTAAAATAATTTAATTTACATCCAAGTTAATTAGCATATAGTGCAATAATAATTTCAGGAGTAGAATCCGGTGATTCATCCCATACAGATAACGCCCAGTGCTCATCCCAAGTGTCCTCCTTAATGTCCCTTACCCATTTAGCCCATCCCCCACCCCAAACCCCTCCAGCAACCCTCTGTTTGTTCTCTATATTTAAGAGTCTCTTATATTTTGCCCCCCTCCCTGTTTTTATATTATTTTTGCTTCTCTTTCATCTGTTTTGTATCTTACATTTCACATATGAGTGAATTCATCTGATATTTGTCTTCCTCTGGCTAATTTCGCTTAGCATAATACACTCTAGTTTCATCCATGTTGTTGCAAATGGCAAAATTTCATTCTTTTTGATCACCGAGTAATATTCCATTGTATATATACACCACATCTTTATCCATTTATCTGTCGATGGACATTTGAGCTCTTTCCATGCTTTGGCTATTGTTGATAGCACTGCTGTAAACATTGGGGTGCATGTGCCCCTTTGAAACAGCACACCTGTATCTTTTGGATAAATACCTAGTAGTGCAATTGCTGGGTCAGGGGGTAGTTCTATTTCTAATTTTTTGAGGAACCTCCATACTGTTTTCCAGAGTGGCTGCACTAGTTTGCATTCCCACCAGCAGTGCAAAAGAGATCCTCTTTCTCTGCATCCTTGCCAACATCTGTTGTTGCCTGAGTTGTTAATTTTAGCCACTCTGACAGGTGTCAGGTGGTATCTCATTGTGGTTTTGATTTGTATTTCCCTGATGATGAGTGAGCGATGTTGAGCATCTTTCTATGTGTCTGTTAGCCATCTGGATGTCTTCTTTGGAAAAAGCATCTCTTCATGTGTTTTTCCTATTTCTTCACTGGATTATTTCTTTTTTTGGGTGTTGAGTTTGATAAGTTCTTTATAGATTTTGGATACTAATCCATTATCTGATGTGTCATTTGCAAATATCTTCTCCCGTTCCATAGGCTGCCTTTTAGTTTTGCTGATTGTTTCTTTCACCAGGCAGAAGCTTTTATCTTGATGAGGTCCCAATTAGTTCATTTTTACTTTTGTTTCCTTTGCTTCTGGAGACATGTGGAGTAAGAAGTTGCTGCAGCCAGGGTCAAAGAGGTTGCTGCCTGCTTTCTCCTCTAGGATTTTGGTGGCTTCCTATCTCAAATTTAGGTCTTTCATCCATTGTGAGTTTATTTTTGTGTATGGTGTAAGAAAGTGGTCCAGGTTCATTCTTTTGCTGTCCAGTTTTCCCAACACCATTTGCTAAAGAGACCGTCTTTTATTCCATTGGATATTCTCTCCACATTTGTGGGTTCATTGATCTATGTGTCTGTTTTTGTGCCAGTACCATACTGTCTTGATGATTACAGCTTTGTAGTGCAGCTTGAATTCTGGAATTGTGATGCCTCCAGCTTTGGCTTTCTTTTTCAGAATTGCTTTGGCTATTTGGGGTCTTTTCCACTTCCATAAAAATTTTAGGACTGTTTGTTCTTGCTCTGTGAAGAATGCTGGTGTTATTTTGATAGGGATTGTTTAAAAACATTTTTAATGCTTATTTATGTGTGTGTGCAAGAGAGAGAGAGAGCTCAAGCAAGGGAGAAGCAGAAAGAGAGGGAGACAGAGAATCTGAAGCATGCTCCTTGCTGTCAGTGCAAAGCCTGATGTGGGGCTCAAACCCACGAACTGTGAGATTATGACCTGAGCCAAAGTTGGATGCTCAGCTGACTGAGCCACCCAAGCACCCCTCCGATCATGTCTTCTGCTCATTTTTCAACTGGGATAAAATTACTTTTATATGAATAAGTAGGAACAGTGACTTTTCTAAAAAATAAAAATACTTTTGACTCTGAACTTAGGATTTCTACTACCAAATGGAGTTGGCACAAATTATTTTATAGGTTAACATTTCTACATTAAGAAAATCTTTTTTTTAAAGACTATCTTATTCTCATATAACACAGGGTATTAATGGGCAAGTTCTGACCTTCAGAAAATTACATTCCTGAATTCAAGAATGTTTAACCATTTTGACCATTATCATCCTGCTTTCCCTGTCTACTTCCAGTCCAAAGCACTGTAATCTCTTATTTTGACTACTGCAATAGCTTCCTAACTGGTCTCTATGCTTCTGCTCATGCCCTCCTCCTTCAGACTGTATAGCAGTCCTCATGATTTTGTCACTCCTGTCAAATTCTCCCATGACTTCCCATTGTCCTTGCAATAAAACTGAACCTCATTGCCATAGCCCCCAAAACACTGTATGATTGGATCCTTGCCTTCTCTTCCCCTCCCTCTTTTTTTGGCCTCTATCTGCACAGTCATTTTTGCTGTTTCTGGGAAGACCAGACTTGATCCCCTTTCAGGGCTTTTGTGATCATTATTTTCTTCTGGGAAAGTTGTTCTCCTGGGTCTTCCATGTATCATTCTTCGCATCATTCAATCTTCTACTCAATGCCACTTAATCAACTGCTTTCCCTGATGAACAATCTCTATCAAACTTCTTATTCTACTTAATTTTTCCTCATAGTACTTATTACATTTGAAGATTATGTGACATTATTTTTCATTTGTTTATTGTTTGTCTCCTCTGTGGAATGTAGGCACCATGCTGGCAGAGACTTAACTTGTTTATTGCAATATCATTTTTATCTAGAATAGTTTCTGGAACATAGTGGCCCCCCTCGTTAGGATTTTTTGTTAAATAAAGTAAAAAAATAATACAGATGAGGAAGCTATCCAAAATTTCTTCAATTGTCCATGTAAATGTTCAGAGATAGTATTATGTCAGCAAATGTAAAGCATATAATAAAAAATGGAGTCATAAGAACCAAGATGTTACTAGACAGACCCAAAGGAGGATTCTAGAAAATCAGTTGAATCATGGAGAATACCTACAGTTGATAGCTCTTTTTTTTAAAACAAACTTTACTGAAGTACATTTTACGTATCACCCATTTAAGTGTACAATTCAGTGATTTCAAGTAATTTACTGACTAGCACAGCAATTCTCAATAGTTTAGAGCCTTTTCGTCCCCCTAGTAAGAACCCTCTTCTTCCATTTCTAGGCTCAAGTCACCAACAGTCTACTTTATGTCTCTATAAGTTTGCCCTTTCTGGACATTTCATATAAACCCAATATATGGACTCTTGTGTCTAGCTTCCATCACTTAGTATATTTTTGAGCTGCATGCAAGGCATAGCATGTGCCAGTGGTTTGGTCATATTTATGGCTGAATAGTATTCTATTACATAGTTGTACCACATTGTGTCTATCCATTCACCGGTTGAGGTACCTTCGGATCATTTCTAGATTTTGGCTGTTATGAATAATGCTGCTGTGAACATTCATGCTCATGTCTTTGTGTGGACATATGCTTTCATGTCTCTTGGATAAACACCTACAAGTAGAATTGCTGGGTCGTGTGGTAGTTTGTATTGAACTTTTTAAAGAAACTGCTAATCTGTTTTCCAAAGTGGCTGTGCCACTTTTTCATTCCCACCAGCAATGTAAGAAGCCTCCTGTTTTATCACATCTTCACCAACAGTTGTTATTGTGTGTCTTATTTATTGTAGTCCTTCCAGTGGGCATGTAATGGTATCTTGTGGTTTTAATTTTCATCTCCCTCAAGACCAGTGGCGTTGGGCATCTTTTCACGCATCCATTAACCATTTGTGTATCTTTTAGGAGAAACGTCTAGTCAGAGAGTTGGTAGCATTGAAAGATTTTGAGGAGAGGAAACATGTATTTGTAGAAGCTTTCTCTTCTCAAAAAACCAAGTTAGCTTCTAAAAGGCAGGCATAAGACTAGAATGTGCAAAGTACTTATAAAGGAAGAGTGTAAACAGCATAGCTTTGTCAGAATGGAGACAGTCTAAAAGGTAGTGGAGGGCTGGTGGGATGGGGGAGAAAAATTTAGTAAATGGTCTTGAATGCCAGGTTGAGTAATGCGGCACAAGAGGAGTGGTGGCAAAAAGGGACAGGATTTTAATACCTACGGGAAGGATTATGGGTGAAATGTGTATGAGCTAGTTTTACTGTTTGTGGCAACGTAAACAGTCTCAATTATTTGAGTGTATCAGTGATCTCAGTCTACCAAAGAACTGTAGGAAAGAAATAGATTCCAATGACCATTAGGTTCATCTGTCTATCCAGGAGGAGTATAAATATAACTCATTTCTGATACATAGATGTAGTTTCTACCAAAGGTCACAAATTATCCTTCAAGGAAAGATTCCCTCCGGTTCTTGGTCAATCCATCTCAATTAAAAACAACTCTAACATTCAGAAAAACTTTCTTGTTCATTCTTACTGCTTTCCTGAATTTTAATCAAATTTTAATTTTTTTCCTCTAGAATATCTGATTTGAGATATAAAAACAAACAGTTGAAGCAGCTCCTTTTCATCACATTTGGTACTCATGATACAGCAGATTCTTGAAAATTGTTTCTCTTTTTAGCCTTCTGTTCTCTAGTCTGCTTTTTCTTTTTTCTTTTTCTCTAGTCTGCTGTTTCTATGCAATATATAAGAGCTTATTTCTGCAGAATGCTCACGAAGAACCCATTTCTCCCCAGACATTGTGGTACGTGATGGCCATGTATACTTGAAGTCAGCCCCATTACTGAAGAACATTTATTGACACAGTGAACAAAAGAAACTGAAACCTTCTTGTGCCAAAATGTCTCTAAAATTCTTCCGCGTCTGAATAAGGAACTGGTGCTAAAGATGAAGCAAAATTTTCCATGAAACTGTTTATGCCAAAGAATACATCAAAATAACAGATAGAAACAATTTATATATGCCACAAGAGTCAGACTTCTTCAGCACACATCCTACTACATCTGCAAAACTGTTTTGTACCTGGACTCATGATTAGGTTTGCCATTTTCTTAGCCTGAAAATATTTCCATCAGAATATGTGTAGTTATTTGCTTCTTTCACTACATTTTGCTGGAATATATTTCTGTGTCATGTCTCATTTTTTTCCCCATAAAACCCCAACAATAAGAAGATATCTGGAAATTCAACAACATCAACATGACTGGATTAATTTCCCCCAACTTTTCAAAACTTCTAAAAGCGACTTCATATTATTATAAACTTGTTTTTTCTCATTAAATTTGTGTTCGAGTATGGTCTACACACAATGTTACATTAGTTTCAGGTGTACAACATAATGATTCACCTTCTTTGTACATTATGCTATCTGCTTGCCACGAGGGTAGCTACCACCTGTCACCATACCATGTTATTATAATATTATTGATTATATTCCTCATGCTGTGCCTTTTATTCTTGTGACTTACTCATTCCATAAATGGAAGCCTGTGTCTTCCACTCGCCTTCATCCATTTTGTCCAGTGTCCACTCCCATTCCCTCTGGCAACCATCAGTTCGTTCTCTGAATTTGCAGGTATGGTTCTGCTTTTTGCTAAACTTGTTCTTTCTAAGTATGTTTGGGTTTACAAGTTTCTGCTCTTTCATAGTGAGGAATTGCCATTTATTAGTGTCTCCTATGTGTACATAATGTGCACTGACTGCAGACATGGTCCAGGAGACTTGAAGTTTCCAACTTTCAAAAACTCCTGTATTAAGATGGAGAGCCAAGTCCTACACTGATCATGAAGTAAACGTCCGTTATGCCCGAGGTAATGTGCTGATGAAAATGATATCATGAACTGTAACAACAAACACATACATACGGTATGAGGAGTTTCCCTCCAAGAAGAGAAGCAGACAAAATTGAGCAAAGACCAAATAATCCATTTCCCATCTCTTCCTATCCAAAATGTTCCTTTTTCAGTAAATTTTATTTCAAAATCTTGGGTTGTTCTTATTTCTTAATGAGAAAGGGAGCCAGTCCTTGTATTAAAAAGGGTTGGGCTTTCAATAATTTGGTGTGCTTTTTTGAAATGCTGCATTAGTCCTTTCCAGCACTGCTGAATGTCAGGTCAGGGACATGGAAAGCCATTTAAGGAAATTCTTTGCCTTGGCACACTCAGGATTTTCCTACATAAATGCCAATTCCTGGTGTTTTCTTCCTTTGTGGTCAGAAAGTTCTTCAGGTGTCTTTAGGTTTACAGAACCATTGTGTATGTGTGTGTGTGTTGGGGGGGGGGCGGAATGGGACATTAGTGAAAACTAGCAGTTTGAGTCAAAGCCCAAGTGACTCTGTAGATGATACTATTTAGCAGTACTTAAAAAAGATGGCCTTTATTGGGAAGGCAAGAACAGCCCAAGTCACAACTTTATAGTGAAAATCAGAGGAGATGGCTCTTGAAAGAGCAGGAGTGTTTTTAGAAATGATGCTGACAAGGAGTAAGAGTTTTAAGGGTAAACTGGAGGCAGACGAGAATAAACTGCTAAGTAAAAAACATAAACATCTTGGGTAAACTTTCTAAGTTGGAAATAGAAAACCAGAGGGTTTTTTTTTTCCCCAAGCAGATTTCAGGCATTTTTTTCAGCCATTGATGTTGACTTTCTTCTTTTTCCATGTGAAATATATGGAATGAGTGTAAGCATATAGACGTGACAGATTATAATGATGAAAAGCATGACACAGAGCGGTGGTTCTCAAAGAGTGGTTCCTCACCAGTATCAGCATCACCTGGGAACTTGTTAGCTACCACAGGGAATGCAAATTCTCAGGTCCTACTTTAGACCTACTGAATTAGCAATTTTATGGGGTATGGCCACGGATTTGTGCTTTGACAAAAGTTCTCCAGGTGGATCTAATGCATATCAATGTTTGAGAACCACTGGTATAGGGATTAAGAGTATGATATCTGGGGCCAGATGGCTGTATTTCTTAGGGCAATTCATTTTTTTCTTGGTTTGTTTCCCATCTGTAAAATGGTAACAGTACCAAACTCAGTGCGGCAATGAAGACTAAAGGAGCAATCTTTAGGACAATCTTTAGGACAATGCCTGGCTACAGTAGGAGCTGTATAAATGTTTAGATGACAGTAATGATGATATTGATGTTAACAGAAAGATTATTCTTTATAGGTGTTATTTTCATTGTTATTCATAGGCTACACTTCATAATTTATAGCAAGGCTTTGTGTTTACCAGGACATCTTCTTTCCTAATGTCTTAGAGTTACTTTTCATGGCTCAAGGCAGTATTTCTCAGCATGTTCTTTGTGGACCATTTGCAACAAAGTCACGTGTGGTGCTTATTAAAATGCAGATTCTCAAGTTCTACCCAGACCCACAGAGATATTCAGAATCCTCTAGTGATACTTCTACATCCAGAAATTTCAAAACTACTGCTCTTGGGTAACAAATACTATGATCTTCATATTGAAAGTGGGCGTATGAGGCACAGGGATAGCATATGCTTAGGGAAATCCAGAATCTCAGGAAGATTAGGAATAAGAACTGAGTATCTGATTTTGTGTTCTATCAACAAACTGTGCTGTCCCTTTGTTGTTTCATTTGCTCTATCAGGAATTTGACTGGGGTTGTGCCATTTTGTTTACTAAGATTCGTCATTATTTCATCTAAAAATAACATTTACCTTGTAAATCTGGAACTATTAAGAACGATGAGTTCCTGGAAAATATACCTAGACCATTATCTGTTATTCAGCCACAAATGTTCCAGTTGTGGATATATCTAATACATCACTTTTATGGTACAAATGAAGCAAAAGGGTTCAGAGAGGTTGAGGAAATTGTCAAAAGTCATGTGACTGGACAATGGCAGAGCCAAGAGTAGATTTTGGTTTCCCAACTGCCAATTCAGTGTCCATTCACCATATTCCACTGTCCTAATACTGGCTGATTTCAATGATTTAAAGCAGCACTTAAAATTTTAAAATAACTCTACCTATACTGCTCATATAAAATCTGGTCTCAGCAGTTTTGACCTCCTTTAATTTCTTTCATTTAAAGATATGCAAACATCACATCTTCTTTTTTATAATAGTGATACATCAATCATATTACAACTAATACCTCATAACTCCATTGCACATTGCTTTTTTATCAGAGCAAATTTCACTGTTCTAAAGCAATTAGATTGACTTCTTCAACCGTGATGATAAAGTTTTGGGCCTTTTCATACAAGGCTTACACGTCTTGTATGCACCATTCTATTACAGTCCAGTTTCTGTGCAGTGTCAATATGCATTTAAACAACTTCATTCTTACTTTTGAGACCTACAGGGGTATTTGTCTATATCTACAAATTATGATCATGTAATTTGTGTGTGCGGGGGAATGCTATTCATGCCATAATCACCTGAATATTTTATAAAATGATTTTTTTGTCTCAATTGTTTATACTTTTCATATCATATATGAACGTTAGGTTATTGTAGTTATTTTCTTCCAGTACTCCTTCCTGTTAAGGATAGAATATTGCTGGTCTTAGTGTACTCATAGATTACACCCTGTACCTGAGGTAAGATTCTTTCTTATTTTTAGCTAATTCACTAACTACCTACCACCGATTCCTCATTTTTGAGATCTCAGCTCAAGTATTACCTTCTCCCAGAAGTCTCTTGTTTCTTTATCTCTTTATATAGAAGCTTCCCACCCCCACACCCTGCAGTTTTTATCACTTCAGTGTATATTTCTTCATGGCAGTTATAGCTATATATAATTCTTAGACTTATTTGTTTGTTTTTTTAATTTTCTCTCTCTCTACCCACTTGACTGTAAGGTCCATGGGTCCATTTGTGCAGAAGATGTGTTTATTTTGCCCCAGTAGCGAGCCTAATGCCTGATACATAGTAAAGGTTCAATCAACGTTTATAGAGTGAATGATATGTCTTTGTGAGTTGGTGTGGAATTTTGTAATCTGTTTAGAGGCATATGAGTATGTGTTAAATCTTGGTCTTTTATAAAAACTTCTTTTGGATTATTTCCTTCATCGATGGACAATGACATTGACAAAGGGTTGTCTGCTACTCAGTTACCTTAAATCTAGACCTATGAAACGGACCAGGCCTCCTAGAACTAGGCTTTCTAGAGCATTCAAGATCACAATGCCTATCTTCTTGAGCTTGCACTTTATGGTAGCCTCTGGTCACAGGTGGTTATTGAACTTTGGAAATATGGTTAGTATGAAATGCCATGTGTTGTGAGTGTAAAACATACACTGGATTTGGAATATTTAGTATAAAAATGTAGGGGTGCCTGGGTGGCTCAGTCAGTTAAGGGTCCAACTTCGACTCAGGTCATGATCTCACGATTTGTGAGTTTGAGCCCCATGTCGGGCTCTGTGCTGACAGCTCAGAGCTTGGTACCTGCTTTGGATTCTGTGTCTCCTTTTCTGTCTGCCCTTCCCCTGCTCAGGCTCTGTTTCTCTCTGTCTCCCTCAAAAATCAATAAAAACATTGAAAAGCTGTTTTTAAAAAATTTACAATATCTCGCTAATAATTGTTATATTGTTTGCTTATTGAAATAATATTTTGTATATATTGGGCTAAATAGAATATATTATTAAAATTATTTTTCTTTTTTTTTTCTTTTTACTTTTTAAATGTGCTACTGGAACATTTAAGATTACATATATGAATCACATTTGTGGCTCACATTATATTTCTATTTTGACAGTGCTGTTCTAAACCCAACTAGTCCACATCAGTTATTTGGCAATATAGCCTGAAGATGAGCCACTGAAGGGAATGCTAAAATTGCAAGGGCTTCTCATAGTTTGCTCTGCTCCTGGCAGACATAAGCTAGGGAAGGGCTGTACCTCTGGAGAGTGGCTCAGATACCATTTAGTACTCCCTCAGTGTTAAGTCATGAAGCGTAGATACAATTTGTGTCCTAAGACACAGAACTTTAAAGGTCTTGCCAGTGACCATAAATCTTGCTTAGGTGAATGCTAGTACCAGAACCAAAACCTTTTAGTTACGTTCAGTCATTGAATTACTTATAGAAAGACCTACTAATAAAATTTTAACTTCTTTTTTAAACGCCATGCTGGGCAATTTTAATGAACTGTTAACAAATTATGTATGTTTTCTAAAAACATCGGTTAGTGAGGAAATTACATTTCAGTCCCTAGCTGGTTAAATAGATAGAAAATCATATTGTATATTCTGATAAATTAGACAAACAGAAATTCCTTCTGTTATTATTGCCACATATGCTATAGTAGAGCATTCAACTGAGATGACCTTTATTTAGCAAAGGAGCATATACTGCGAAGAAAAATTTAAATAAAAAGTCGGCTGTGAACATGAAATTTACTTGTAAATAAGTATAGATCCAGTAACAGTTTTTTGCATATGCGTAAAAACTCACTTGGAGACCATGTGCTGTAATTTGGCAAAGTCATTGCTAAGTCTTATTCCAAAAGTCTACATCACTGACATATCGGGCAGACTTTACTTCTTAAGTAATTAGCTTCATCATCATGACCCTCTGGTTTCTTCATTAATTTAGCAAATATTTAGTGAGAGCCTACTATGTACCAGGCATTTCTGTGTATTCTAGATGTTCAAGATACTACAGTGACGAATACAGACAACCTTTTTCTCTTTGGAACTTACATTTCACTGCTTGGATATTTTCTCACTAGGGAGAATGAAATGAAGTGGTAAAGTAAATCTAAGCAGTGCTACCTCAGAATGCCACCAGTGACATTTTGTTGGTTGGGAAGTGAAGTGAATTTGGGATTTTCTATTCGTGTTTGTCTTGGGGAATTTGAAAACAGAGGTGCCAATGAAGAGTGGAGGTGCACACAGCCTTATGTATTCAGTACTAATTAGCATTTTCAGACTATCAGAAGACATTTTTATTTATTTATTTTTATTTTTTTAATATATGAAATTTATTGTCAAATTGGTTTCCATACAACACCCAGTGCTCATCCCAAACAGAAGACATTTTTAAAGTTTCAGATAAAATGATTAGACTGTGTTAAGAGATTTCTCAATAACTGGGGGGGGGGGGCTTGGCATATTATTCAGCTTATGTTATTATACATATTTTATTCTGTGGGTCTTCTTTCTTCTGCTGGGATATCCCAATCTATAGTTCACTGGATGTCTTAGTTCTTAGATCCATTAATTCTAGAAACTCCCAGTCAGAACAACTTCCCTTCTCATTCAAGACTGACTCCCTCATTCTCATTCTCTCACAATCTGAGTCTCACCCCCTTGTACATACCTCTCCCTTCCACATTTTCACTTGCATACACTTTCACAGGCTCCCCTTCATCCTGGCCCCCTTTCAGGCAGAGGATCCTTAAATACGGCTTTTTTTTTTTTTTTTTCTTAAAGCTCAGCCGGTAGATGTCTCCATTACTCCCTCATTGCTAAGACCTCCGCAAGTAGGTTTTAATAATTTCTTTAGCCGACAATAAGGAGGAGGATTTGATAATTTGCCCAAAACGAGCAGATGCTCAGGAGGACACGTCTCCATCCTACGTCCTTCCCCTTCGATTTAAGTCAAAAATGAAAACTGCTCTCTCCCTCTTTTCCAGGCAAAAGAAAAGGCTGATTTAACTAAGCAGCAAGACGCCAACACCTTCCTCCTCAGTACGTCCAAGTTTCCTTCGCTCTGAGCCACAAACGCTCCGCTTCTCTCTTCATTCCCGCCCACCCCACCCCCACCCCCTCGGGTTTCCGAGTCATCAGGGAACGCGAGTGGGTGAAAGGACTCGGTGCTGCTGCATCCCGAGCCACCGCCTCCTCCTGCGCCTCCTCTGAGCCGCCTCGGGTTCAGCACTGGACAGCTCCCGCCCCAGCCCAACAAATGGCAGTCGGCTGATTGACACAGGAGTCGACCAAACAGAGAACAAGACGGCTTGAAGCCGCCCTTCAAGGGTTTGGTTGAGGCCAAGCTGCCTCTTTAAACCGGCTTTTCTCCAGAGCAGGGGAGACAGGAGTGTGGTTTGTGGCCAAACCTAAGGGCTCCAGTTAACCAGCTGCCTGGTCCTATAAACTCCACAGAGACTAACGTCCTGAAAGAAATCTTTGCTCTTCGGGACTCGGTCCTGCGCTGGCGGTGCGGGTCTGTGTGCGCGCACTCCGCGCCTCGCGGCGAAGCGAACGAGGAGGAGCCAGAGCCGGGAGGCGGGAACGACCTGCCACGGGTGAGATGATGGAGCAGCGTCTTTGGCGGCCGCCGCGCCAGCAGCAGCAGCAGCAGCAGCAGCAGCAGCAGCTCTTGAACACACCTCAATGAGAGCGACAGTGGAAGCTGCTGAGCAGAAAGACGTAAGCAGGCTAACTATAGCCGCCGGGAGAGAGAGGGGATGTAACCTGTTCTGCTCAAGGCTGTGAGGTGCGTAATCCCGAGCCGACCCATTATGGAGCGGGTGCAGCCAGCGTTGCCACAGGTGATTTGATTTCCTGTGACGGTAGCTTAGCCAGCCGGGACAATTCCAAAACATTCTTATTTTAAAGTCCTTTTCGGCCACCTGGAGAAGGGGGACGACTCCTAGGAAAAGTCTTACTGTTGATAAATTGACGACCAAAATTTAAAAAGTGTCTCCTCCCGTTACCTCCTCTCCTCTCTGCGAAGCAGATTGGAACCATGGCTTATCCCTTACTCTTCTGCCTCCTGCTCGCTCATCTGGGATTGGGAACTGCTAGCGCCAGCCGCGACCCTCCGGGACGGCTGGATCCCCCTAGGGAGAGAACCCTGAGGCTGAAGCAGCACGCCCAGCAGCCGGCTCGAGCCTCTGCCTCGGATTCCTCGGCTCCCTGGAGCCGCTCCACCGACGGTACCATCTTGGCGCAGAAACTCGCCGAGGAGGTGCCCATGGACGTGGCCTCTTACCTCTACAGCGGGGACTCCCACGAGCTGAAGCGAGCCAACTGCTCCAGCCGCTACGAGTTGGCGGGCCTGCCGGGGAAGTCGTCAGCCCTAGCCAGCTCCCATCCCTCCTTGCACGGGGCACTGGACACGCTGACACACGCCACTAACTTCCTCAACATGATGCTGCAGAGCAATAAGTCGCGGGAGGAGAACTTGCAGGACGACCTGGAGTGGTACCAGGCACTGGTGCGGAGTCTCCTGGAGGGCGAGCCCAGCATTTCCCGGGCAGCCATCACCTTCAGCACCGAGTCGCTGTCCGCGCCGGCCCCGCAGGTTTTCCTCCAGGCCACCCGCGAAGAGAGTCGCATCCTGCTCCAGGACCTGTCCTCCTCGGCACACCACCTGGCCAACGCCACGCTGGAGACCGAGTGGTTCCACGGCCTGCGGCGCAAGTGGAGGACCCACTTACACCGCCGCGGCTCCAATCAGGGGCCCCGGAGCCTGGGCCATAGCTGGCGGCGCAGGGACGGGCTTGGCGGGGACAAGAGCCATGTCAAGTGGTCTCCACCTTATCTGGAGTGCGAGAACGGGAGTTACAAACCCGGGTGGCTGGTCACTCTCTCCGCTGCTTTCTACGGGTTGCAGCCTAACCTGGTCCCGGAATTCAGGTAGGGAGGGGGGAAAAAGCAAAAGCAAAGTCTTCCTTCCGGTGTCTCATGTGGGGAAGGAACACTTGGCTGTGACTCTTAACGCCTCCCACCCCTCCCAGCGGAGACCCAGACTGAGGGACACCTATCGCGGGCGCCTGTGCTTAGGGACAAGAAGCGCCCTAGGTTTGTCAGTTCAGTGAAAGCTTCTCTCAGATCAGTTTCCCTGCAAGGGGCAGGGGACTGGGGAGCATTTGTCAGAGTTGAGAGAAATCTCGGATGCCCTGTGGTTCATTTCAACCCACGGGAGAGCAGGGAGGGTATTTCCCTTTCTGGGGTGATCGGAGGGAAGCTGGAGAGCTCGGGTGTGCCCGTGAGGCACAGAGTGGCCAGCATTGGATGAGGAAGAAAAGGGAACAGGAGGAAGACAGAGTTCCCCGGTTCTGCCACTTAGGGGTAGCCTCTGCCTGCTTTCTCTGTGCGAGGTTCAGGATACCCGTCTGCTGTTAGTTACCAGAGAGCGTGATTAAAAGAGTATATCCCCTCTGCAGTTTTATCCCTTCAGCAGTGAGTCAGTCTCAGCAGCATAGTTGTCTCCAGGATCCACTTTGCAGTTTGATCAGTGTGCTCCTTCTACCCACCTCTCTCCTCCCCCTTGTCTCCCTTCCTTGGTCCCCTCTTTGTCCTGTTCTCTGTGTCAGGCATACCTGAGGGTTCTCTAGTCCTTCACATACTCATACACTTTATAAATGAACTGGATTGAGTTATCTTAGGGAGGAAGGGATTAGTTCGGACTGAATTCACTCAGGGAACTTGGAGGAAATTTAATAACAGTTTTTCTGTATTTCCTGTCTAAAGGTATAGCATTTGTGGGGAGATGAGAATTTGCAAAATAGCAGGGGTAACTTCTGCCCTGGGAAGTACCTGACCTTTCTGCTGAGGAACTTCTAAGAACTAGCACTTAAGGATCAATGTGAGGAAGGAACAGAAAGGGAAGAGTAAAAATTCCAAAGAGAGCCTTGGAGAGAGCCACAGATTGACTGGGGTCCTCCCTGATTTCCATGATGGGAGGTTCTGGCAAGAAGGTCTTGGGCATTGAGGTTGCTTCTGTATTTTTTAGGAACTTAGGCAAAAGTGAGAAACCTCTGTGTGCGAGTGCCTTGATGCTCTGTTTGGCACAACAAGGACAGGATGCTGACCTGGAGAAAGATACCAGGCTGAGTACTGCGTGGGCAAAAGGGGAAATCAGAAAGCTTGTCTTGGCAGTGTCATGTCCTGCTGAATGAACCCCAGTGAGTTGTTTAACCTCTCTGGGCCTCAGCTACTTAACTACCAAATGAGGGAGTTGAAGTAGATGGTCTCCAGGGAGCCATCCAGTTATAAAATTCTGTAGCTTTTGGTGCAGCAATACTTGAGAATATATATACAGATAGCAACCCCCCCCCACCCGCCGTGTGACTACATTAAATGTGTGTGTGTGTGTGTGTGTGTGTGTGAGTGTGTGTGTGGTGTGGGTGTGTGTGTGGGTACACGCACATGCATGTGTTTCTGTCTCTCTTAAAGATCTTGTCTTAAGCCAGAGTAACTCTTTCCTACTTTCAGGATAGTCTTATTTCCTCCTGATTTCCGCAGGATCCTATTAGTAAGAGCTGAGCACAGCTTTGAGTCTTTGCCATAATGTTTGCTAGAAGAGGAAAGATCAGCAGATGCCATTCACTGCCAGAAAATTGTTTGTGGCCTTCAGATAAGTCTTTTTAGGGAGTCCCAGTTCTCAGGATCGATCTTTCTTTTCTTTCTTTCTTTCTTTCTTTCTTTCTTTCTTTCTTTCTTTCTTATCTATCATCATCTATTTACCTATCTGTAATGTTTACTTTCTGTCAGATTTTCTATCTATCTATCTATCTACCTATCTATCTATCTATCTATCTACCTACCTATCATCTATCATCATCATCTATTTACCTATCTATAACATTTACTTTCTGTCAGATTCTGTGGTAACTGCTTCACATGCATTATCTTGATTAATTTTCATGACCCTATGAGTTAGGTTTTATATTTTTTTTAGTTTTTAGTTCATTTAGTTTTATTTTACAGAAAAAATAACCTGAAGCGGGAGAGGTTAAGCTTTTTTCCTGAGATCCCACAGCAGGTAAGTAGTAGAGCTAGGATCTGAGCCCTTTTCATACTTTTAACCACTATGTTAAACTCTGTTTTATGAAGGTGTTCTAAGAATGCTGCATATAATAGAGCTGCTACACAAAAATATATGTATTTTCAAAGGTCAGATGTGGGTCTAGGGGGAGAGCCATTCATTTTCAGAATCATTTCTCTTAAGGCTCAGAAAGCATGAGTCACCTAAATAAACTCAGTGCCTTCTGCCAGCTAAGATGAAAAGCTGAGAACACAAAGGGTCTGAGATTGTGAGGGCTCACACACCCCCTACCTATTTTTTTGGACTACATTCAGAAAATTGTTTCCTCTGGCTAAGTTTCTTTAAGTGCTTTCACAGTCATCAATGGTATTCTTTAGCCAAGGCACAAAGCCAGGCCATTTAGTATTTGGCTCTCTACGAAGCTGGTTCATCCTGGCAGCATGTGTGAAGAGCAGAATAAGTGCACTCCTGAAGTGCCTTTGCTCGGTGTCTTGCACCCCTTAAATGCACAAGATGTTAATTATAGGAACTAGAAGAAATCTTCTGAAGATCAGATGGGTCCTCCTGTTGTCTCATAGATAAATAGCACTAAAAAGGTGAAGTGACTTGTCCAAAAATCACAAATCAATATAGTAATGACAGAACCAGGATCCAGGTCTTCTGCCTCTGGTTTACACTATACTTGATATTTATGTACCTAAATCATATTTCTGTGGCTCTCTTAACCCCTGCATACAATGCATGCTGGGGGACATAGTTTACTCTTCATCATGTTTTAGGACAAAAAAAATTGGCTCATAGAACACAGCTGTTGATTTAAAAAAATATAGTGTTCATTTCACACATTTGAGATACTATTTAAATGGACCTTTTCTGTCTCTTTCTAAAAGGCAAAGTGTTTTGTTTTTTTTTTTTTTTTTTTTGGTGGTGGTGTTTTACGATATACAATATGCATTCTACATTCTGTAATACAGGTGAATAATATTGTACAGACATGTTTACAGGGTAAACCTCAAATAAATTTTTGGAAAGCCATGATTAAGAGCTCTACACATGATTTAAAATGTATTTTGAACGTCCACAATGTTATTTGCCAAAAGCCTTATCTGTAATGGAAAATCCATTGATAAAAATTTTCTTATGGAAGAGGAAAGGAAGAAAAATGTGGTTAAAATTTCCATTTAAGATAAGTTAGTATTTTCTCAGATCTTGCATGTAATAGTCAAACGTTTAAACATTTTATTTTTAGAGGATTAAATCCCAAACATGAAATTCAAAAGTAATGTGAGAACATGGTTAACCACCTTCTTATATTAATGTTTATCATTGTAAAATACCTCTCCGAGTAAATTTTATTCCCCTCTGCTTCAGAATGACACAAGTGTCTTAAGTTTAAAAGCCTGGCTTAAGACTCACATGGGAAGAGAAATTTATTGCTCATTTCTTTTTTTTTCAAAAAATGGCATTAGTTGCTTTAACCAAATGTCTCTTGGGTCTTTTGTTCTATAGTGTAAACATTTTAGTTCTCATATTCCATCTCAGCAAAAGAGAGAGTAATAATTTAATATATATCCTCAGTTGTTTATATTTATTACATTAGGTTTGTGATGTCTTTGTAGAGCTTTCCTTAAAGTTAACTCTTTGGTTTTGCATAATAATTTTTCATTGAGGAACTGGAAGTGCTATGGAGTTGGATCCCATTATGCTGAAATCATAGATATCTTCCTAGTGGTACTTTGTACTGTTCAGTGCTTAGGATGGATATAAGGTGTTGAATTTATATTAAGGTAAAGGAACCTTGGGAACTAATTATTTTTTGATGAGCTAAAAGAGACTTAGGAATTCACTTGGTTTCTTTCATCTTCTCAATTTGCAATGGAGGCAACAAGACCCAAAAAAGGGCTAAAGGAACTTGCTAGAGTGGCACAGCTCTTTTGTGGTAGGTTAGAATTTGTGGGAACAAATATATATTTAGCACCTACTATATATCAGATGCTTTATATATACCATTGCATGTAATTGTATTTTCAGGTAGTGACAACTTCAGGAAAGTTGAGCAACCTGCCCAAGGGAACACAGCTAGTAAATTAGGGAGCCCAAATCAAGTTTAGGTCTATCTAGCTATGAAGCTCATACAGTCTTTCCGCCACCCTATACTGTTATCTCTTGTTTAACAACTTTATTTTCACCTTGTTACTTAAAAATATAACATAGTAATGACTTGAAATAATATATTTGGCCCAAATAAGTCAAACACACTTATTACTTTTAGGCCAACCACACAACCAAGTATGTCGTATAGTAAGAAGAGTATTAGACTTGACAGAACTTTGCCTCAAGTCCCAGTTTTGTCTCTGACTGGCTGTATTACCTGTCTGGAGATCAGCTTCTTCATAATTAAAATGTGGGAATGGAGTTTATGCTATCCAAATATCTTTATAACTCTGTTTTCTATGTATTCTTAATTGGTCTATCCAAATGGTCAACAAGTAGGCTCTGGAAACAGGAATAATACACATAAGTGCGGTACCTTGTGGAAATGATATTGCTGGGGAAGTAACATGCAGAGGAAGAGGAAACCATGTGAATGTCAGACTTGATGTTGATTAAAAAAAGAGCAATAGGGCAATGAAAGAAAGATCACAATAGTGTGGAACCCCCTTTTTATAAACTAACGCAGCAAACATTGATGTCACTGATTTGCTGACTCCTGAGGGACCACTTCACTCTTTCCTTTACATCCTATACGCATATACCTCCATCAGTGATTCTGGTACAGATCTCTGCATTCAACTAGAGAGGGAAATTCACAGTATTAAAGAAATGACCATCTTGCTCCAAGCTAGACATATCTTACATCCCTCTTGTGGGTAATGATAGTGGTGAAAAGAGGTTGCCTGTAGACAGCAGAGATGCCTACCTGGGTTATATATCAAAGAGTTTTTAGATGAACTTCTGCCATTGAGGTTTTTCAGTCTCAATTATTTCATCTGTAAGCTGTGAATAGTAAAGTACATCTCCTTTGGGATTCTGTAGTGACTAAGTGAAGAATTGTGATCGTACAGGAAGTTCAGTAAATATTTTGTAATGTAACTTCTGGCTTCCCAAGTACTTCCCTCAGAGATAAACTTTCTTAGTTTTAAAAGTCATGTGGTTAATAGTTTATAATTTATATGATGGCTTAGTTTCATCCCTCATTATTGTGAACACTTGTAATGACAGTGGATCAGGGTAGAAATATGGGCCTTGGAGACAGAAGATAGTGGCATCCTCTGGGTGGTGTTTGACTGGGTGGTGTTTGACTCATGGTGTTACCATGGGCAGTAGTTGCCTTTCTAATTTTCAGTTTCTTCATCTATAAATTGAGGGGGTTGGTCTAGGTGACATGTAGGACTCCTTATAACCCTGAAAGTCTATGATTATGTACATAATTAAACATGTTACTTTAACTTTTGAAGTTTTATTTGATTAGAATGCTGAAAACAGTTAATCCATTTTCATTTAAATGAAGATCATGTTCATATATGTTCAATGTAGTTTTTATCATAGTCATTTATTTATTAGAGAGAGCCCTCTTGATGTATACTGAGCTAAATATATATACTAATGGAAATGAGAGCTTTCTTTCTTTCTTTCTTTCTTTCTTTCTTTCTTTCTTTCTTTCTTTCTTTCTTTTGAATACTGTTTCAAAATAAGAAGCATGATCTGAGCTTCCAGATCTTTTTTTGAATGTTTATTTACTTTTGAGAAAGAGAGACAGACAGAGCACGAGCAGTGGAGGGGCCAGGAGAGAGGGAGGCACAAAATTGGAAGCAGGCTCCAGGCTCTGAGCTGTCAGCACAGAGCCTGATGCGGGGCTCAAACTCACGAACCGTGAGATCATGACCTGAGCCAAAGTTGGACACTCAACCTACTGAGCCACCCAGGCGCCCCCTGAATTTCCAGATCTTGAAAGACCCCCTGAATATACTTAAAGTCAACATGAAGCTATTTTGCAATTTTTTTAATGTTTATGTATTTTTGAGACAGAGAGAGACAGAGCATGAGCAGGGGAGGGGCGGAGAGAGAGACACACACACACAGAATCCAAAGCAGGCTCCAGGCTCTGAGCTGTCAGCACAGAGCCTGATGTGGGGCTTGAACTCATGGACCGTGAGATTATGACCTGAGCTGAAGCCAGAGGCTTAACTGACTGAGCCACCCAGGCGCTCCTATTTTGCAAATTTCTAAATCAAGGGCATCAGTATGCCTGTGTAACTTCCCTCAAGATAACTAATGTTTAGGTTGAAGCTCCTTACCTACCCACTCTTAATAACAACTCATTTTCAATTTACTTCTGTAGTTGGCTTTAAAATGTAAAGAAAAGGGCTATTTATTGTGGTGCAGCAGTGACACAGTATTACTTGCCATTTTCTAGAACACGCATTTGGAAGCAGAAATGGGATTTCTGAGACTGCTAAATAAATAACAAGAGTATATGCCTGCCCTCTGGAGAGGGAACTGATGCCCTCCCTAGCTGATTTTATAGCCTCAACTGCGAGATAAGTCAAATTTTACTTTCAATTTAAGAAAGGCAGCAGTTTGGTGTTCATTGTTCAGGGTTTTATGGCTACCTTTTTCCAACCTGCACTGTGTTTTATGATTATATTGTAACATACTGGGATGCCGAGAAGTATGCTGTTGACGTTAGTTTGCACTTGGTTGGTACAGAAGCATTAGTGCCTTGTTTGTTTTCTCCCTTCAGTTCTGGACTGGTATTTACAGGGTTATTTTAGCAGACTTACTAAAATAGTACACTGGGATTTTGATAACTTTGGCAGCTTGATGGCCACTATGCACAAATAGGCAGCACACTGGTACCGGGGCTATGCTCAGAGTGTTTGCAGCCGACAATGTTATTAGGCTCTTGTCCACAGCTTTGGCATATGTACCAGGGAGTGGGGGGTGAGGGCAGCTTGTTCTCCTGGTCTGTCAGCCTTATTTGCTTCTCAGCTGTTAGTAAAAAAAAAAATTCTATGTGCAACTTCTACTTTATCTGGGCATTTACTCATCCCACAAGTCTTTCTTACTTCAGGGAAGAAAACATAAAAATATTTGGGTGGATAGGTTGTTTTATGAAATACTTCTTCAGTTAAAAGACCTCAGTTTTCTACAATACCAAACTTAGTATAGGAGCCATGACTTTCTTTTTTGTATCAAAGCATATTATAGTGTCTCAAAGCAATTGCAGGATACATCTAGTTTCATCTAGGTAGGATTTATAGGAAACACAAAATTCGTTTAAGTGATCTGACCCCAAGATCATTTTTCCCAAACAAAAATCTTGTTACCTACCTTTTTGTCAAAGAAGGAAGTCTGTCTCTCTTGCTCTCTCTCTCTCTCTCGTACATGGTTAACAATTACTTCTAATTAATTTAAATACATATAATATCTGTTCTAACTTTCCCAGTTAAAAACTGTAACTACAACAAGACAATGTAGAATTAAAAAATATCTGTCCAGTTAGCAAAAGTACCCAGTGCATCTATAACTTAAAAGGAAACTTAGAATTACATAAGATTTTGGTTTATTTCTTTAACCTAGCTTTCTCTCCACTTATGTGTTTTGTCCCATGGGTATGCCTTTTTACATTACTATGGAAGAACTTTTATAGAGTAATATGACACATAGCTTTTATCTGAGAAAGAATAAAAGGTAATTCGGTATAGAATAATATGTTTTATCAATTTTAAGATGTATTTCGTCCTGATTTTGATGTCTTTTAACTGAGATCTGTCTTATGATTGAGAGCATGTCATTTTCAATTGGCATACATTTCCTTTTAATGGTACACAATGCTGCATATTTCAATTAATGGTATCTTATATTTGATGAATATATGCCTGCCATGGGGCTCGAACTCATGAACTGGGAGATCATGACCTGAGCTGAAGTCATATGATCAACCAACTGAGCCACCCAGGCTCCCCTCTTTTTTCTCTTTTTTTAAAGATTTTTTTTTTTTTTTTGCTTTTCAAATTTTTATTCAAATTGCAGTTAGTTAACATACAGTGCAATATTGGTTTCAGGAGTAGAATTCAGTGATTTATCACTTCCATACAACATCCAGTGCTCATCGCAAGTACTCTCCTTAGTACTCATCACCCATCTAGTCAATCCTCCACCCACATCCTTCCATCAACCCTCAGTTTGTTCTCTATCTTTCAGAGTCTTTTATGGTTTGTTTCCCTCTCTCTTTTTTCTTCCTCCTTTCCCACATGGTCATCTGTTTTGTTTCTTAAATTCTACATATGAGTAAAATCATATGGTATTTGTCTTTCTCTGACTTATTTCATTTAACATAGTATATTCTAGCTCCACCCACGTCATTGCAAATGGAAAATTTTTGATTCTTTTTGATGGTTGAGTAATATTCTGTTGTATATATATACCACATCTTCTTTACCCATTCATTGGTTGATGGACATTTGAGCTCTTTCCATAGTTTGGCTATTATTGATACTACTACTATAAACATCAGGATGCATGTACCCCTTCAAATTTGTATTTTTGTATTCTTTGGGTAAATACCTAGGAGTGCAATTGCTGGATCATAGGGTAGTTCTATTTTTAACCTCCATACTGTTTTCCAGCTTGCATTCCCACCAACAGTGCAAGAGGGTTCCCCTCTCTCTTCATCTTCACCAACCCTGTTGTTCCTTGTGTTATTAATTTTAACCATTCTGACAGGTGTGAGGTGGTATCTCATCGTGGTTTTGATTTATATTTTCCTGAAGATGAGTGATGCTGAGCATCTTTTCATGTGTCTGTTAGGCAACTGTATGTCTTCTTTGGAAAAATGTCTATTCATGTCTTCTGCTCATTTCTTAAATGGATTATTTGTTTTTTAGGTGTTGAGTTTGATGAGTTCTTTATAGATTTTTGGATACTGACCCTTTATCAGATATGCCATTTGCAAATATAAAGATTTTATTTCTAATTAATCCCTACACCCAATATGGGGCTTGAACTCACATGTGTGAGATTAAGAGTTACATGCTCTACTGGCTGAGGCAGACAGATACCCCCACAGTCCTTTTAATGTATGTGAAATATACAAAACATTGGGCCAGAAGTGGCAGAAACTTTTGTTTTCAGATTAGATTATCAAAGGATTATCAAAATCTTTCCCACACCATCTGGTGAAGGATTTCACTCACACTGTGGGAAAATGCCTAGGACAGTGAGAATAAAAGACCACTTGTAGGGGTGCCTGGGTGGCTCAATCAGTTAAACAACTGACTCTTGATTTCAGCTCAGGTCATGATCTCACAGTTTGCTTTCACAGTGCAGCGCCTGCTTGGGATCTCAGGCTTTGCTCTGACAGTGGGGGGTCTGCTTGGGATTCTCTTTCTCCCTCTCTCTAAAAATAAATAGGCTTTTTTAAAAAAGACCACTTATGGACCAAAAACAGGAGGAAATAGATCTTTCTTTTTTAAAGGGCTTAGAGGTTTTACGGTGTAAATAAAAACTTCATGGTGTAGCCACATAACTAGTTTCGGCTGGTGAGATTTAAATGGAATTGTGGAGTTAAGTGTTTTTTTCTTTTTCCTCTTTTTTTTTCTAGTCAGCTGCCTGAATGAAGAGTTTGGATTTCCCTTATTTGATGCCTCATACCACCGCACAGAGCAGGGTTTCTCATACTAGGCTTTATTGACATTTTGGGCCAGATCATCTTTTGTTGTGAGGGCTGTCTTGTTTGTCTTAAGACGTGCAGTAGCACCTCCGGCCTCTACTTACTAGATGCTAGTAGCAACCTCGTGGACCTCCTAGACATCAAAAATGTGTACAAACATTGCCAAATATCTCCTTGGGGGCAAAATGCTTATGTTTGAAAGCTGCTGGTGTAGAGAGAACTCATATAAATATGCTCTTCTAGGGCTATTTATTTCAAGGCTTCTGTATGTATATGTATGTGTATGTGTTCGTGAATGAGTCTGACAGATCACATTTCTATTATTTATTCATTTTCTTACTTGTTTGGAACATAAGATCATTTCATATATAGAACCTGATATGAGTGAGGACTGGAAAATTTTCATCAATGTAATATTAATTTACATTTTTACATCATCAGGGTTCAAAAAGAACAACTTGGCAAATTATTTGTAGAATTTGTTACTAATACGGCTTTATTATTCTCATGGTTAAGTGTTTTATATCTAAGGTTTATCCATAAAGGATGCATTTTGAAAAGAAAACGTGTGTGGGGGGTGGTGGGGTCATTCTTTAAAGAAGCAAATTTTAGTCGGTGTCCTGACAAAGTTTCTTTTTGAAGAATTAGAATTTTAGAAGTAAAAAAGATTTTAGAGATAATATAACCCAATTTATAGTTACTTTTACAAGTGAGGAAATTGACACCCAGGGAAGTGACCATCACTTGCATTAGCTATGGCTGCAGTGAACTTGTAATTTAACGTAGGCACAAATAAAAACACCCAGAGTCATCAAATAAAGGTTAACTTATATTCATTATTCACTGATTTCAAACATGGCTGGGCATCAGGATCATCTGGAAAGCCTGATAATATGTTCCTTGGCCCTCCCAGACCCTGTGAATAAAATAATCTGAGGATAGGTTCAGAAGTCTATATTAAAACAAAGTCTTTGTAATTCAGAGGCAACTGATCCTTAAGCACCAACTTGGAAAAAGGCAAAAAGCGTTTAATAAGGTTGTAACATATATAATCCATTTCCCAAGATTTTAAGAATAAAAATTAAAAATTGTAGATGCTTAGCACCTTCAGCTTTAGTTATCCAAAGGATTTGGATACAGGCCATTCTGAATACCTGAAGCAATTCAATATTGTGAATGATCCTATTGGTAGGGGTAGAATGAATAGCAGGCTCTTCAAGAAGGCAGAGACATCACAGGTACTGAGCCTTGGAATATGGGCCACAGAGTAGTGTGCTGTATCTCCCTCTCTTTATTTTGGGTTCCTTTTCTCACTGTTAAGATAGGGGCTATCATGAAAACAGCTGTTTCTGGTCTCTTTATATAAAAGTCCTATTTCCCCAACCAGTTCCACATGGCTTTCACATGCAAGAACCACATTTTACGACTTCCCATATTCAGTCCCTCTTGAAATCACCTTGCATTATTTCAGGGAGGCGGTATGGAATAGTGTCTAGGAGGAAGGGTTTTAGGATTATAAATGTATACTTGAATCCATGAGCTTTCACTTTTGCTTACCATGTGACACTGGGCAAGTTACTCAACTCTTTCCATGTCTTTATCTTGAAAAGGTATAGAGTACCTCTCATGGTTGTAAAGAGTAAACAGTCATATATATATCTATATATATATCTATATATATATATACACATATATAAACATATATATATACACATATATATATAAACACACACATATATATATGTAAATATATATATATGTATATATAAACCATATATATAAACATATATATACACACATATATATATAAACACACACACATATATATGTGTGTGTTTATATATATATGTGTGTATATATATGTTTATATATATGTATATATATGGTTTATATATACATATAGTATATATATGGTTTATATATATAGTATATATATGGTTTATATATATTTTATATATATTTAGTTTAGCATAATGTGTGGAATGTAGTATTTAAAGAAAACATTATAGAGTATATAACATGTGTCTGGCTAGGACTATAGGTGCTGGAGATATAATAATGAAAATAACATGGATTTTTTTGTGGGGGTGGGGGGAGATGGATGATAAATAAGAAAAATAAATATAATAAATAATTCTTGATAGGAACAAGTGATATAAAGTTATAAATAGGATAATGAGATAAAGAATAGCTGAGAGGCAGGGTGGGCTGCATTAAATAGGATGGTCAGGAAAGACCGTTGAGTTAAGAAATGAAGGATGAGGAGACAGGCATGGAACAAGTTGAGGTAATCATGATCTAAATAGGAAATAGCAAGAACAAAGGTCTTGAGACAAGAATGAGCTTCAAATGGTCTAAGAATAGAAAGAGAGTGTTACTAGAATGTACTGAGAGGTGGGTAATGACATAGAAGATGAGTGTAATATATGCAGAAGGTGTTCAATAAATGGCTAAGATACTGTGGTAATATAGAAACATATTAAGTGCTTTAAACATTTCTACCCCTTAGCAATCTGTAAATTGTGGATGAATCTACACTGTTTTCCTTTGGATGGTTTGGTTGTAATGTTATCTTATTTTGGTGCTTTTTTCTCTTTCCTCCATTTACTCTTGGCCTTCTTGCCATTGCCTCCCTTAGCTCTGGGAGTTTGAGTTTTCCAGTCTCTCTGATGAGATTTCAGTAAAAAAATAAGCTATTTCTTTTTATATATATATAATTTTTTAAAGTTTATTTTGAGAGAGAGAGAGAGAGAGAGGGAGAGTGAGTGAGTGTGTGTGTGTGTGTGTGTAAATGGGGGAGGGGCAGAGAGAGAGGGAGAGAGAGAAACCCAAGCAGGCTCTGTCAGCACTGAGCCTGACACGGGGCTCTATCTCATGAACCCATGAGATCATGACCTGAGCCGAAACCAAGAGTCAGATGCTTAACCAACTGAGCCACCCAGGTGCCCCAAGAATAAGCTATTTCTAGTTGCTCCATTCTCAAATGTGAATGAACAAATTGGAATTTGAGAGGCAAAGGAGGTAGAAATAAAAAATCCAAAATTTCTTGCAAAAATAAGCTGGGTGCTTTCCTTGCTCCCTGGCTCAAACCTGTACATAAAGCCTTTTCCAGACACAGACAGCAGAATAAGGGCAGAGACACAGCAGGTTAACTCCTGGGTGAAGCATCTTTTTCTTCACCAGCATGCCTGGAATGACGTCCTGCAGATCCCTGACTTCTCTCAAGCTGGTAGCTGGCAGGTCTTGTCATTTGGCATTTCCTGACATACTTTGTTGTCCTTTATGGTGAGGTCTCAGATGTAGAGGTCAGGGGCTGCCTGTGAGAGGCACAAGGCATAGAAGTGAGATTGGAAGAGTCAGAAGAGAGACCACAAATATTTGGACATGAATTTGGAGGTAGACTTTGCATTATGGGAAGTATAGGCAGGACTGTATCTCTAATGAGCATTAACAATGAAAATCTGGTTTATGGGTTTTAGGAAATAAAATAATCATCATTACCTTCTCTAACATGACAAATGTGGAATTTAATCTATTGGTTACCTTGCTTTTTGCACCCATAAATTTTAAATAATATCTTATATGATTTACTTTTCTTTCTCTGTTTTCCTACTTCTCTTGCTATTCCAGTATTTTTAGATAATTAAAGATGGTAGAATTTATAACCTGTCACTGCAGTAAAAAAAAATAATAATCATAAAAAACCAAAACCCTCTGTGCTTTGTCTATTGATTGCCTCTAAGAAATGAAACTTGAATAACTGAATCCGTGCATTTTCAGAATGTTCAAATTCCAAGAACTAATGGATTATCTCTCTCTAGATCAGTTGCTCGAAACCCTGCTACCTTTAGTTTGCAAGTGTCTGCAAGGAGACTTCACATACTGCTCCCCACCCTTGGAATTGGCTTCTGCCTTTCTTTTTCTTGTTAAAGAAAGAAAAAGGAACCATATATTTTACTTATCTCTAATATCATCTAAGTTTTTAATCAATCATACTATTTCTTTAAAAAGTTTCACATTTTTTTGAAGCCATTCTTGTTGGAGTCTCATGTTTTCTGCAGAATAACTATCATGGAATATCTTTTCGAATTACTGAAAATTTGAATTCAACTGTGTGTTGGATGCAGGTTCTGTTATTTCTAGAATTTTTATTTTTTCATCTCCTGGAGCACAATTTCAAATACTTTCTAAGTATTTCAGGTACTTTCTAAATAAAATTTCTAAGTCTTCCCATGTCTGAAAACATGTCTTAGCGCATGATTGATTGTCAGAATATGGAATTATAGGTGCAAAGTCATTTCAGCCTCAGAATTTTAAAGACATTGTTTTTAGCATTTATTGATGGTGGTAAAACATTTTTGATATTAACCTGATTTATTACACTTTTGTAGGTAATTGTTTCTTGTCTCCCCATGGAAACTTTTAAGGTCTTTTCTTTTTCCTTGGGGTTCTGAATATTCATGATGATGTGCTTAGATGTGATTCTTTTTATTCATCAACCATACCACTTAGTTGGCCCTTTTAGACTTTTCCACTCAGAAATTTTCTTTTGTGATTGCTTAAAATTACTTTCTCCTATCCATTTTCTCTTTCTGGAACTCCTAACAGGTATTTGACCTTCTGGGTTGATCTCTGTATTTCTTAACTTTTTTCTCATTTTTCCATGTTTTTCTTTTTACTTTCCCTTCTAGGAGATTTTATTTTTTCTTCCTTTTTAGTAAATTTACTTTCATTTGTCAATCTCTTTTAATTTCTACAAACTCTTTCTTGCTTTGATTGTTCTTCATAATTGTATGATCATTTTCTTAAATTTCTTTGAGAAAATTAAAATACCTATTAAATTGTCTTCTGTTGCCTGAATTACTGTTGTTTGTTCCTGGCTTAGTTGTTTTGCTTTTTCATACCAGTTCTTCTCCTTTATGCTACCAGTTCATCTCAAATGTGATCTTTAGTCATTGGTTTTATGATTGAAGGGCTCAGTTAATTTACATGGCTAGATGACGCGGAGCCTTCTCAGATGTGTAGGTCTAGTTTCTCAGTAGAACTCTCCCTTGATCGTGAGGCTTCATTTTCTTTAGGGTGCCTGAGAAGGAAGTTGGGAGTCTCTGGGCCACCCTAGACCTTTACTCTAGGAGAACTAATAACCAATTTTAGAAACTTTAGCTCTTCCCAGGCATTTTTTTCCATCTCTTTACAGAATCGTTCTTGGGTTTCAGTTTGGGAATAAATACCATTACAGCACACAAAGGAGGATAACTTGTGTGACTGTTTAGAAGGAAGTCCTTCAATTCATTATCTTGATGTCTGCCTCATTTTCTACTTCTACTCTTGAAACCAATTGACTTTGAGTTTAAAATCTTTTTGAAAAGTCTGTTGGAAGAGACTCCATATCCAACTGCCATTACAACTGGATATAGAGGGATGAGGTAGAGAAATATATGCTCAACTCACCGACTTGAACAAGAGCTCAAACTTGGGTCTTCTGACCAGTCTTCCTACACTTATACCAAGGATATGGATATCATATACAGCCCTTTTCCTTATTAGGTATGTCTCCTTAGGCAACCCATTTCATCTCTTTTTGTCCCAAATTTCTTAACTATTATTTAGAAAAATGATGTTGATAATACATAGTTGTAACATAAACTGGGGAAATAATATCAGTCACATACAGTTTCAGTGAGAACGTTTTAAGGTTATCTAGCATAATGTCTGACAGTTAACGAGTACCTAATAAACGATAACTTAAAACATAGGGTTCAAAGCATCCAGGTAAACACTATATTTAGTTCACATCTTGGGTTCCTAACCAGGGTGGCTTATTTTACTTTCAATGGGAAATTTTTTTATCTACTTTATGGCCTTATTTACTACTATTATTTCTGGATTAGAAGTAGCCTTTAGAGTACACACACACACACACACACACACACACACACAAACTGTGCAGATTATCATCTGGGTAATCTGACCTGAACATCTGAATAAGAATCAACAGAAAAAAAAAGAGAAATTTAGTAATTTAAGAAATGATTAATACAAAGATATTTTCATTTAGATATTGCAGCCAAACACTAACATAAATGGCACTTTTAATTAAGTCAACAGGAAACTGAAGGTATGAGATCATTATTTTATATTTTAAGACATAAATTAAACATTTATTTTCCATGACAGATATACTTTGTCATTTTTTCCTTCCTAGACATTAAAAAAGTACGACTTTCGACATATTATATAACTTGCCTGAACCTTATTTTCGTCATCTATAAAACGAGAGGATACTTCCTCTTTTATAGGATTGTTATTTGGAAAAAATGGGTCAATATAGGGGATCTCTTTGTACTGGGCCCCCTGAAAAGGGATTGTTATACCCCATTCAGAAATAGTCATATCCAAAGAGTTGATACAAGGAACACTGTGGATGTGTTTGATAAAATAAATTGTCCTCTTGTTATTTAAAATTGAAATAAAATGAAGCTCAAAACAATCCCAGCGAAGGAAAACCACAAAATGAAACATTAGTCAGCGACCTCTATAAAAGTGGCAGACTCAAAATGTATTTTTCAGAAAGAAAAATGCTATTAACAAATTCTGAACCCTAGCAATTTGAAGAGATATGCTGCACTTAAGTTTGAAAAAAAATATCTCCTTGAGGAGCCTCAAAATGCAAAGATTGTATATGTGGATGGAAAATAGATGTTTCTCCTGATTGACCTTACTTCATTTTGTATTTATTGGTTCTTTCTCTTTTTTTAAAATCACACTTGAGTTATTTTTTTTTTTTTCACACAAAATGTACAGATCTTCCCAAGGAAGGTGTGACCTGATTGCCAAAAAACCTTCCAAGAACAAGAAGCCAGACAGATGGAAGACGTTTGTCACTATGTAAAGTTTTGGCAAGCTTTCTCTGGACGTGTCTGCTGCAAAGTAGCATGGGGGAGGAGAACATTTCCTTGCTTTGAGACAGACTCTTGTCAAATTTTCTAGATGTTTTAGAGGGCATCAGATTATGTTCTTGGTTCTTTTGTATTTCTTGTAGTTATATGCTTGAATTAAATGATACAGATGCTTGGTGCTTTTCTGAGGATATTTTCTGAGGATGAGATGCCTCAAGTGAAGAAACTACACAAAGCTTACTTAAGTCACTGAAACATGAATGTAGACTCTTCTACAGTTAGATGGAAAAAGAAGGAAAATAGCTCTTCTTCCCCTTAAAAAAAGTATTTTCACTTTTCCTTGATCGCATCCCATTTATGAGATATGCTCTTCTCTTCATATGCTACTTGTGTGCAAATAATTTTAATTAAATACTTGCTATATAGCTCACTGTTTTGCTTACTTTTTATTCACCCAACTGTTTAAAAAAAACAACTTTTTTTAGGGGCACCTGGGTGGCTCAGTTGGTTGAGTATCTGACTTCAGCTCAGGCCATGATAGGTTCGAGCCCCACGTTGGGCTCTGTGCTGACAGCTTCAGATTCTGTGTCTCTCTCTCTGCCCCTCCCCCACTCACACTCTGTCTCTCTCTCTCTCCTTCAAAAATAAATAAACATTTAAAAAAGCCCTTTTTAAAACGTTTATTATTGACAGAGAGAGAGAGGCAGAAAGTGGGGGAGGGGCAGAGAGAGAGAGGGATATATAGAATCTGAAGCAGGCTCCAGACTCTGAGCTGTCAGCACAGCTGTCTCGCACCCACAAAACGCGAGATGGTGACCTGAGCTGAAGTTGAACGTTTAACTGGCTGAACCACCCAGGCACCCCCCACAACTCTGTTTTAAAAGTCTCTCCATGTTGCTATATATAAAACCAGTCCATTTCTCTATTGCAATATGGTACTCTACTGCTGCATAGTGTGTAGAAACTGTCCAGTCCCAGGGATGGGCACCCAGACTGTCTTCAATTCCCTGAAATTACAATAACACTGTAATAAGCTTAAATACCCCTTTATAGATTTAAGTGAGAATTTCTTTGAAAGATAAATCCAAGAGCAGGATTTCTGGGTTACAGAGAGGAGTGAACATATTTTACAAAATATTGTAAGATTGTTCTCTCGACAGGCTGCATCAGTCTACATACTCACCACTAGGGCATAAGGGATCCTACAGCTTTATGTTACTGCCAACACTTGGTGTTGTGCAACTTTCTAATTTTTTGGCCAGTTTAATGAATCCAAAGTGACATCTCACTACTGTTTTAATTTACATTTCTCTGATTACTAATGAGCTTACGCATCTCTTCATGTGCACATTGTAAGTGTTGGGTTTACTTTTCTAGAAAATGCTTGTTTATATCCTTTGCCTTGACTTAAAAAGAACATCTTAAAAAGTTTCTACTTTTATATATTTTTGATATATAGGAATTATAATAGGAAAATATTTCCTTACCAATTTTGTACATTGTAATATCACCCAGTCTGTCACCTTTCAGTTACCTTTTCCCTTGAACAGAATTTTCAAAAATTTCTGATGTTATTTTCTTAAAATTTTGCCTTACAGGTTATGCTTTTGGGTTTAAGAAAGCTTTCAATACCTCGTCACAAAAATATTCTTTTATGTTTTCAACCACTAACTTTAAAGGTTTACTTTTCACAGTCAGGTTTTGAACATCTGGAGTTACCTTTGTACATGGTTAGGTAGGTATCCAGGTATTATTTTTGTTCATTCAGTGAGCCAGATTCCCAACATTATCATCTTTATCATACATGTAAATGCCTTATATGCATATGTATGTTTCTGAATTCTCTATTTTGTTACACTGTTTCTCATGTCTGTTTTTCTGTTAATACTAAGTTTTATTGCCATGGTAGGGCAGTATGTCTTAATACTTGCTTGGGCAAGGCCTACCTCTTTTCTTTTCACAACTTACTTTTATTATTCTACTTAAGGTAAGTTATCAAGTTTTTCAAAATTCTATATAGAATTTTAGTGGTTCTGCATTAAATTTATAGCTGCATTTGATGAGCATTTACATTTTTAATATAGTAAATTATTCCTTCTTAGAGCATGGGCTCTCTCTCAATTTATTAAGATCATCTATTTTGTCTTTCATTAGAGCTTCAAAGTTTCTCCATAGAGGTTTTGTGTATTCTTGATTAAGTTACCTACTACAGAATTTATGGGTTCTGTTGCTATTTTAAATGGCATCTTTTTAGTTATAATTTTTTGTTGCAGATTTTGGTATAGATAAATGCTATTGATTTTTGTACATTGATCTGGTGCCCATTAATCTTGCTGCACTTTCTTATTATTCTCATATTTGTCTGTTGACTTATTGCCGGATAAATGATCCTCTACAAATAATGATGGTTTAATCTCATCTGAACTTTACATATCATTTTTTTTCTTTATAGAATTAGTTGTGACTTTCAGTACTATATTAAACAGCATCAGAGATAGTAAGCATTCTTGACTTAAAGGGAACATCTTAAAAAGTTTCTCCTTTAATTATTTTTGATAGAAGCAAGCTTTATCAAGTTAAGAAAGTGTCCTCCTATTTCTAGTTCATCATTAAAGAAAACCGGGTGGTAGAACTTTGGAAAATGCTTTTTTACCTTGATTAAAATAATCATATAATTATTCTTATTTCTTCTATGAATGCTGTGAATTTCATTGATCTATTTTCTTTCTTCTTCTTTTTTTGGTCTTTTAAGTTTTTATTTTAATTTGTTAGTTAACACACAACGTTATATTAGTTTCAGGTGGACAATACAGTGGTTCGACAATTCCATACATCACCCAATGCTCATTACAAGTGTACTCCTTAATCCTCATCACCCATTTAACTCATCCCTCCCACCCACTCCCCTCTGCTAAGCATCAGTTTGTTCTCTACAGTTAAAAGTCTATTTCTTGATTTGTCTCTTTTTTCCCCTTCTGCTTATTTGTTTTGTTTCTTAAATTCCACATGAATGAAATCATGTGGTATGTCTTTCTCTGACATGCTTATTATTATTATATTCCTAATTCCATCCATGTTGTTGCAAATGACAAGATTTCATTCTTTTTTATGACTAATATTATATATAATTGTATTTTATATAATATACATATATGTATATGTATATGGATTATATATATAATTGTATTTTATATAATACACATAATATATTGCACCAACAGTGCAAGAGGGTTCCCTTTTCTTCACATCCTCACCAATACCTGTTGTTTCCTGTGTTGTTGACTTTAGCCATTCTGATAGGTGTGAGGTGATACCTCATTGAAGTTTTGATTTTCACTTCCCTGATACTAAGTAATGATGCACATCTTTTCATGTGTCTTTTGGTCATCAGTACGTCTTTGGAGAAATGTGCATTCATGTCTTCTGCCAATTTTTATTTAGATTATTTGGTTTTTTTGGGTGTTGAGTTGTGTAGGTTCTTATATATTGTGAATACTAACCCTTTATCAGATATTTAATTTTCAAATATCTTCTCCTGTTTAGTAGGTTGCCTTTTAGTTTTATTGATTTTTTTTCCTTCACTGTGCAAAAGCTTTTTATTTTCATGTAGTCCCCATAGTTTATTTTTGCTTTAGTATCCCTTGGCTTAGAAGACATATCTAGAAAAAAGCTGCTATGGCCAATGTTAAAGAGGTTACTGCCTGTGTCCTCTTCTAGGATTTTTATGGTTTCAGGTCTCACCTTTAGGTCTTTCATCCATTTTGAATTTATTTTTGTGTATGGTGTAAGAAAGTAGCCCAGTTTTCCCAACACTTTTGTTGAAGAGACTTTCCCTATTCAGTATTTTTTCCTGCTTTGTTGAAGGTTAATTGACCATAAAATTGTGGGTTTATTTCTGGGTTTTCCATTCTGTTCTATTGATCTATGTGTCTATCTTTGTACTAGTACCATATACTTTTTTGATCACTATAGCTCTGTGATATAACCTGAAGTCCAGAATTTGCTCTTCTTTTTCAAGATTGCTTTGGCTATGTGGGGTCTTTGTGGTTCCATATACATTTTAGAATTGTTTGTTCTCATTCTGTGAAAAATGCTGTTAGTATTTTGATAGAGATTGCATTAAACCTATATATTGCTTTGGGTAGTATAGATATTTTAAAAATATTTATCAGTTCTAGCAGGTTTTTGGTGGAGCCTTTAAGGTTTTCTATATATATTATCATGTCTTCTGCAAAGACTAAAAGTTTTACTTCTTCCTTACCAAATTGGATGCCTTTTATTTCTTTTTGTTGTCTGATTGATGTGGCTAGGACTTCCAGTACTATGTTGAATTAAAGCGACAAGAGTGGACATCCTTGTCTTGTTCCTGACCTTAGGGGAAATTGTCTGTTTTTCTGCATTGAGGGTGATGTTAGCTGTGGGTTTTTCATATATGGTCTTCATTATGTTGAGGTATGTTCCCTCTAAACCTACTTTGTTGAGAGTTTTTATCATGAATGGATGTTGTGCTTTGTCAAATGTTTTTTTTCTGCATCTATTGAAATGATCATATGGTTTTTATCCTTTCTCTTATTGATGTGATGTATCATGTTGACTGATTTCTGAATATTGAACCACCATTGATACCCAGAAATAAATCCCATTTGATTGTGGAGAATGGTTTTTTAAATGACTTGTTGAATTCAGTTTGCTAGTATTTTGTTGAGGATTTTTAGAAATCAGAGATATTGGCCTGTAGTTCTTTTTTATTTGTCGCATCTTTACTTGGTTTTGGTATCAGGGTAATGCTAGCCTCATAGAATGAATTTGGAAGTTTTCCTTCCTTTTCTATTTCGGGAATAGTTTGAGAAGAATAGGTGTTAACTTTTTTAAATGTTTAGTAGAATCCATCTATGAAGCATTCTGGTCCTGGACTTTTGTATGTTGAGAGTTTTTTGATTAATGATTCAATTTCTTTGTTGGTTATCAATCTATTCAATTTTTTTATTTCTTCCTGTTTCAGTTTTGGTAGTTTATACGTTTCTAGGAATTTATCCATTTCTTCTAGTTGTCCAATTTGTTGGCATATATTTTTTCATAATATTCTCTTATATTTCTGTGATGTTGGTTGTTATTTCTCCTCTCTTGTTTGTGATTGTGTTTGAGTCTTTTCTCTTTTTTTCTTGATAAGTCTGGCTAGAGGTGTCAATTTTACTGATTTTTTTCAAAGAACCAGCTCCTGGTTTCATTAATCTGTTCTACTTTATAATTTAATTTTTTAGTTTCTATATCATTTATTTCTTCTCTAATCTTTATCATTTCCTTCCTTCTGATAGTAAAGAGTTCTTTGTTGTTCTTTTTCTAGATCCTTTAGGTGTAAAGTTAGGTTGTTTATATGAGATTTTTATTGCTTGATTTTTATTGTTTGAGGTAGACCTATATTGCTATGAACTTCCCTTTTAGAACTGCTTTTGCTGCATCCCAAAGGTTTTGGACCATTGTGTTTTCACTTTCATTTGTTTCCATGTACTTTTTAATGTCTTCTTTTATTTCCTGGTTGACCTATTCATTGTGTAGCAGCATATTATTTTACCTCCACGTATTTGTGGTCTTTCCAGATTTTTTCTTGTGGTTGACTTCTAGTTTCATAGCATTGTGGTCAGAAAAGACACATGGTATGACTTCGATTTTTTTGAATTTGTCAGGGCTAATATGTGATCTATTCTGGAGAATGTTCTTCACGCATTTGAAGAGAATGTGTATTCTGTTGTCTTAGGATGTAATGTTCTGAACATATCTGTTAAATCTATCTGGTCCAGTGTGTCATTCAAAGCCATTGCTTCCTTATTGATTTTCTGTTTAGATGATCTCTCCATTGATATAAGTGGGGTATTAAAGTCCCCTACTATCATTGTAATATTATCGATTACTTCCTTTATATTTGTTATTAACTGTTTTATGTATTTGGGTGCTTCTATGTTGGGTGCATGAATATTTACAATTGTTATATCTTCTTGTTGGGTTGTCCCCTTTATTATTATATAGTGTCTTTCTTTGTCTCTTGTTACAATCTTTGTTTTAAAGTCTGTTTTGTCTGATAGAAGTATTGTTATTCTAGCTTTTTTTGATATTCATTTGCATGATACTTATTTCTCCATCTACTCACTTTCAACCTGCAGATGGCTTTAGGCCGAAAATGTCTCTTATAGGCAACACATAGATGGGCCTTGTTATTTTATCCATTCTCTCACCCTATGTTTTTTGATTGGAGTGTTCAGTCCATTTATATTCAAAGTAATTATTGATAGATATGCATTTATTATAATTTTATTGTTTATTTTGTAGTCGTTTCTGAAGATTTTCTCTGATCCTTTCTTGTCTTTCTCTCTTTAATGGTTTGCTGATTTCCTTTACTGATATATTTGGATTTCTTTATTCTTTGCATATTTTTTTAGTGGTTTTTGATATATCAGTACCAGTAGGTTTATATAAAGCCTCTTCTGCATATAACAATCTGTATTAAGGTGATGTTCACTTAATTTTGAATCAATTATTTTCTTGTCCCCTCCCCATGCTTTATGTGTCTATTTTAATAATTTATATCCTTTTATTTTGTGAGTTCCTTGACTGATTTTTTTACAGAAGTATTCATTTCTACTTTTTTGTTTCCTACCTTTATCCTTCAGTCCAGTTGTCTACAGAGGCTATCTTTGCCTGTTGTGGGCAGTGTTTGGTTCCTGGCCTGAATGTAGCATGTTTTAACTAGGTGTGCTCTTGTATGTTTGTGAAATGAGACTGTTGCCACTGCCACAGTAACTGAGGCTCTGCAAAACTCCCACAATGGGAGTTGTGGTGTTTGCAGGGATCTGGGCTGCTCTGAGGGAGAAGTTCCGCTGCACTGGGATGAAAGCAAGCATGATTGGGAAGGGCAGTATCATTGAGCATGATGGGAAAGGGCTTGGTATAAGCAATATAAGTAGTGTCAGAGCTGCACTAGTTCTCACTGGTGGCTGGTCCTGTGCTTATATGGAGGGGCAAAGGAGAGAAATGACACCAGCCAATTATTTTGCTCCTGGAGGGGTCTCTCCATGAATACTGTCTCTCTAGGTTTCACTCTGAGATGAACAAATAACCTCCCCACACTTGTGCCCCAGGCACTCTTCAGGTTACTCTTCCCATGCTGTGTGTCCATGGGTTGTTTGACTTCCTTGTATAGATGTATAGAGCAGTGCCCTCCAAGCTCTATAACCTTTAAAGGTTTTTAAAGCAGCCAAGCCTGCTAACCTTTAAAACTCTAGGCTTTAAACACCTCCTCGTTGCCAGAAGTCATGAAATTTAGACTCTCCCTCCTTCTAAGCCAATTGCTATGAGGATTCGTTTTGCCATTCACTCCCCCGTGTGCTAGTCTGTCTCTCATCCTTCTCCAAGACCACTCCATCCCCATTGCAGCAGCCACAATCTGCTTCTCTCCCAAACCCCATCTCCATACTTCCTACCTTCTTCAATGTGGCCTCTTCTACCTTTAGTTGTGGAGTTTGCTCTGCCAGTCTTCAGGTCAATCTCTGGGATATTTAAGGTGATCTGATAGTTATCTAGTTGCATTCATGGGATGAGGCAAGTCTATGGTCCACTTATTCTGCTGTAATCTCACCTCATTGATACGTTTTCTGATGTTAAAACATCCTTTCATTCTTGAGATATACTCCAGTGGATCATGATGTATAATTATTTTAAGATATTTTAACATTTGTTTAGCCAATATTTCCTTTAGGATTCTTGGATCTACATGTAGTTAAAATGGATATATATATATATATATATATATATACACATATATATATACGTATATATATGTATATATATATATGGTACATATATATATGGTATATATATATATGGTATATATGTATACATATATACATGTATACATGTATACATGTATATATATACATATATATATATGGTATTATTCTCATGTGTTTTGGAATCAAAATCATATAAAATGCATTGTATTTGTTATATTTTAATTTGTTATACTTTTAATTTGTTATATCTTGTAAAGATATAAGAACTGTTCCTTAAAAGTTTGGTAGAACTCATAGACAAAACAGAAGCCTGAAGCTTTTCTGAGAAGTGAAAGATTTCAATTTTTTATGCTTATTGTCCTATTAAGTTTTATACTCCTTCTTGGGGCAAGTTTGCCATTTTATATTTTCTACCAATGTATCCTTTATCCATTAACTCTAGTTTTTAAAAGTTTATTAGAGAATCATTAATCATAACAGTTTTTAAAAACATTCCTTTTATTTTTCATTTGCCTACTTTTTATTTGCATATTTTCTTTTAAACACTTGAATCTCTTATCTTTTTAAAGAACTTTAGTTTTTTTTAATAACTGAAAAGTTTTAACTATTTTGAGATAATTTTAGACTTTAAGAAGATTAGAAAAGATCGTATAGACAGTTCCCACATACCCTTCACTCAACTTCCAATAACGTTAACATCTATGTAACCAGGGCAAAATTATCAAAACTAAGAAAGTAATGTTAGTACAACACTATTAATTAAACAACATATCTTAATCAGATTTCCTCAGTTTTTCCACTAATGTCCCATTTCTCTTCCAGGATCCAAAACAGGATACCATATGTTATAGGCTGAATTGTGTTTCCCAAAAACTCATATCTTGATTGTCCTAATGCCCCCATGCCTCATAATGTGACTGTATTTAGAGACAAGATCCTTAAAGAGGTAATTAAGTTAAAATGAGGTCATTAGGATGGGCCTTAATCCAATATGACTGATCTCCTTATAAGAAGAAGAAATTAGGACATAGGCATGCAAAAAGGGAAGACCACATGAAGATATAGAGAGAAGATGGTCATCTACAAGACAAAGAGAGAGGCCTCAGAAGAAACCAACCCTGCTGACACCTTGATCTTGGACTTCTAGACTTCAGAATTATGAGAAAATAAATTTCTGTTGTTTAAGCCACCCAATCTGTGGTACTTTGTTATAGTAGCCTTAGCAAACTAACACCATTTAGTTGTCATGTTTCCCTAGTTTCCTCCAATCTATGATAATTTCTGGGTCTTTCCTTGTCCTTTAAAGATACTTCTCATGTTATGAACCATTTGTTGACACTTTTGAAGAGTGCTGGCATGGTATGTTGTTCAGTGTCTTTCAGTTTGGATTTGTCTGATGGTTTGTCATGATTGGACTGACATTATGGACTTTGGAGAAGAATACAATAGACAGAAACTGTCTTTCTCATTGCATCATATCACAGAATACATAACACCAATATGTTTTAGTATAGGTGATGTTAGCCTTGATCACTTGGTTAATGTGGAGACCATATGAAGACACATAGTTTGCCAGCTTTCTCTATGCTAAAGTTACTATTTTCCCCTTTTTTTAAGTGAATTACTAAATTAAGCCCACCAAGGAGAGGTGAAGTAGTTTCCTGTTCATGGAGAGAGTAGTATCAAAGAACTTTGGGTGCACATTAATACCAAGATAGTAATGAATGTTTGGGGGGAGATGCTCTGAAGTTATTCAAATATACTGTTTCCTTTTAAAGTTTTTCCCACTAATTTTAGGATTTATCAGTAGGTCTTGCCTGCAACAATTGTTTATGTGGTATTCCAATGATGATTTTCTATTTCCCTAATTTTTTCTAAATTTATGGATTGGAATTCTTTTGAAACAGAGTTTTCCCTTTTTCCTCACTTTTTAATTTAATCACTTATTTCAGCATGGACTTATAGATATTGATTTTGGGGGTTGAATCCAATATTGTCATTTTTATTTTTTTGCTGAAATGGCTCCAAATTTGGCTGACTTCCACCTTGAATTAAATATTTAGATTTAAAAAAAAATCTTGTTTCCTTATAAGTGTATAGTATTTAAAGCAACAAAATTTCCTTCCAGTTTTATTTATTTTTATTTTTTTAACATTAAAAAAAATTTTTTTTTTACATGTATTTATTTTTGAGAGAGAGAGAGAGAGAGAGAGAGAGACAGAGCGTGAGCAGGGGAGGTGTAGAGAGAGAGGACACAGAATCCGAAGCAGGCTCCAGGCTCTGAGCAAGAGATCAGCACAGAGCCTGATGCGGGGCTCGAACCCACGAACTGTGAGATCATGACCTGAGCCGAAGTCGGACGCTCAACCGACTGAGCCACCCAGGCGCCCCCCCTTTTTTTTTAAACTTTTTAAAAAAATGTTTTATTTTTTATATTTGAGAGAGAGACAGAGGGACAGAGAGTGAGTAGGGGAGGGGCAGAGAGACAGAGACAGAATCTCAAGCAGGCTCCAGGCTCTGAGCTGTCAGCACAGAGCCCAACACGGGGCTTGAATTCACAAACTGTGAGATCATGACCTGAGCCAAAGTTGGACGCTTAACTGACTGAGCCACCCAGGTGCCCCCAGTTTTATTTTTATCGATGTTCCACAGTTTCTTTATCTGTAGTGTTTTCATTGCTACTCAATACTGAGTATTTATTAATTTATCTTTAAAACTAAGGGTTATTTAGTAATTTGCTTTTATTTTTCAAACATATGAGATGCGTTAAAGGTAGCCTTTTAAGACATGTAATTCATAATTTAATGCATTATGATTCAAGGACATAATGTTATAATGTATAAGACACTGGTCCTTTGGAATTTGAGGTTCCCTTTGAAATATAACCTCTGGTTTATTTTCGATAAATATTTGGTAAATATTTTGTGAATGTTAAAACAGAAAGTGAATTATCTGTCATGCAAAGAGTTCTATAGATGCCTAACAGCTTAACTCTACTAATTATAATATTTAGATACTTGCTAACATTGCTGCTTTTTGTTTGACCTATCAGTTCCTCAGAGAGGTATGTGAAAATTTCTGATTACAATTGTTGAACAATTTATTTCTGCCTTAAGTTATATACGTTATTCATAAAAATACACACATATGTGCATACACACTCAGGTGCACATATGTTCTTGATGGCTATATCTTCTTAATCTACTGTTCCTTTTACCAATATAAGACATCTATATTCGGTAGATCTTCCAGTTACCTATTTCTGGATAACAAACGTATTGTAAAACCTAGGGGCATAAAACAAATATTTTCTTTTTTTCACAGTTCTGTGGGTCACAAATTTGGGAAGGACTTGGCTGGGTGGTCTGTTTCTGATGTATGTGGTATCAGTTGGAGTGGCTGGGGCTGGAGGATCCACTTCTAAGACATACCTGACAACTGGGCTGAAATGTGTCAAGTAGCTGGTGTATGTATGGGAACTTCTTGGTACACTCTCTCTCCATATTCACTTCACCTGGCATCTTGTATTTCCTCATGGCAGGATAATTTCAGGATAGCCAGGCTTCCTATATGCAGAATATACTTACCCCCTTCACACCCCTCTCTCCCAAAGTCTCATCTCATTGTGGTATTGTCTTAAAGTCAGGATTAAGCCATTTGAATGAAGTCTAGATGAGCATGAGTCTTCATGTGTATGGTCCCTCAAGTATACTACCTCTGAATCTGAAGACCTATAAAGAAATATTATCTGTCTCCTTTTCCCATTATCCTCCCTTACTATATGATGATGGTAAGGGATAGCACAACTACAATAACACTCCAGTTAAAAAAAAAAAACAGGGGGACAGGTTACACATAGCAGCTACTAGATCATGGCAATTTTGAAATCCACTTCAACGCATATCACCAATTCCTTGATTACCCTGCTCCCTGGGAATAATTCTCTGAAGGTTCAGCCTTTACCTCTGAGCTCTTGATTCTGTCCTCTGAACCATCCTTCCTCTTCCCTAAGAAATTGACTAAGTTTTCAACTGAATGGCTTTCTTGGCTTCCTTCTTGTCCACGGAAGTGTGGGGAGGAGGAAGTATCTTTATTTTGTACTGTTTCTTTTCTTTTTAATTTAGAATGACAGTACTCCTACTTATGCTATTCATTGAAGAATGTTCTGGGTTTTCTATGAATCTTACTGGGTCTCACTCTATTAGACAGAAGCCAGATTTTTAAATCTTTTTAAGATAGGCAATTTTCTATCTTGGGCCCTGCGGCTATTGTGCAATAAAGCCTTAAAAATCTTAGAATCCCTATTGCTTAACAGAGAGTGTCTATGAGGCATACCTGGAAGACCATTTGGAGTCCTTTAGTCTAGCTGAAAGGTTCTATGAAACATCGCCTTACATCTTTCTGACGTCTTAATGAAGGATTTTTACAGATGCCCCCCTAAAGTGGTTCTTTGCTCTGAAGCCATTTAATATTCCAAGAATCTTTTGCTAGAAGAGATTTTTGCAATATTTCCCCCCGCCTCCCCAATTCTGGCTCTCTGATATTTCTTCTAAATTTTACTCAAAAACTAAATAGCTCCATAGTGGCATTATTCACAATAACCAAAAAAGTGGAAACAACTCAGTGTCTATCAACAAATGAATGAATTAACAAAACACAGTGTATAAACACACTGTAATACTCTTCCATTAAAAAGGAAGGAGGGGCGCCTGGGTGGCTCAGTCGTTTGAGCATCCAACTTCTGCTCAGGTCATGATCTCACAGTTTGTGAGTTCAAGCTCTGCATAGGGCTCTGTGCTGACAGTTCAGAGCCTGGAGCCTGCTTTGGATTCTGTGTCTCCTTCTATCTCTGCCCCTCCCCCACTTGTGCTCTCTCTCTGTCTCTCAAAAATAAATAAATGTAAAAATAAAGGAAATTCTGATACCTGCTACAACATGGATGAGCCCTGAGTCCATTAAACTGAGTGAAATAAGCCAGCCACAAAAAGACAAACACTGTCTGATTCCAACTGTATGGGGTACCCAGAATAGTCAAATTTTTAGGGATATAAAAAAAGAATAATGGTTTTACTCTAGGGGTTAGGCAGAGCCGGGAATGAAAATTATTGTTTAAAGGGTAGAGAGTTGTAATTTTGCAAGATGAAAAGAGTTCTGGAGATTGGTTGCACAACAATACAAATGGACTTAACACTACTGAATGGCACACTTTTAACATGTTAAGATGGTAAATTTTGTGTTATGTATATTTTACCACAGTTACAAACTTTTAAAAGCCCAAACCAAAACTAAGCAGTTCCTCCTTTAGTCCATGTTTTTCTTTTTGTATCTATCATAGCCAAAAAAAACCCAGGTAGTACTTTCTGCATTTGGCCTAGAAACTTCCTTAGGTAGATCTACAAGTTCAATTATTCACAGGTGACAGTGTTGCCAAACTTTCCACATACTATGTACCAACAGTTCCTTTTTCCTCTGCCTCCGATACCATTTTCCTCATTGTCTTAAAACACAATGTCTTCAAAGTCTTAAAAGACTTAGCCACATATTCCCGCTTTTATTAGCCATCTCTTTGAAAGCCTTCCAGCTTCTGCCGCTGCCTGATGCTAAAGCCAGAGCCACGTGTTTTAGGTTTTTGTTATGTCAGCAAGCCACTTCTAGCCACCAGATTTTGTTCTGGTCGTTAGGATAGACGACTGATGGCAGCTGGTCTACCAGCATCTGTATCATCGTTTTTGGCAGAACTTCTTCCCTGTACTCCCATCAATATTGACTATCTGGGCTGTTGGTGTCAATTTTTTGGTAGTAATGGAGCAGGAAATTGTTGTCCAAGGTACTAGAGGAGGAAGCAAAAGCAGAATTTAAAAACTTTCCTTCAACCTATCCAGTCTTTCTTTCTGTCCACCCACCCATAGTAGTTCATCATAGTTTTCAGTTTGCTTGGGTATTCTCTTTGCGGGGAGGGCATCATTGTTACTACTTCTGGCTTCTTTCTAGCATCTGCAGTTTCTTCAAGGTTAATATTTGGGGTGGGCTGATTGAGGAGACAGGGGAAATTTCTTTTTAAGTTTTCATTTACATTCCAGTTAGTTAATATACAGTTTAATATTGGTTTCAGGTACAGAATTTAGTGCTTCAACACTTACATACAACACCCAGTGCTCATCACAACAGGTGCCCTCCTTAATCCCCATCACCTATTTAACCCATCCCCCCACACATGTCCCCTGTGGTAAACATCAATTTGTTGTCTATAGTTAAGAGTCTGTTTCTTGGTTTTCCTCTTTTTTCCCCCTCATGTTTGGTTATTTTGTTTCTTAAATTCCACATACGAGTGAAGTCTCTGACTGACTTATTTTGCTTAGCCTAATACTCTCTAGCTCCATCCATGTTGTTGTAGCAAATGGCAAGATTTCATTCTTTTTTATGTATTTACCCAAAGAATACAGAAATACTAATGTTTATAGCAGCATTATCAACAATAGCCAAATTATGGAAAGAACCCAAATGTCCACTGACTGATGAATGGATAAAGATGTGGTATGTACACACACACACACACACACACACACACACACACAGGACTTAGGGGAAATATTACAAAGGTATGGATGATGGAAATTTTAGCCTGGTGGGAAAAACAGATCATTAAAATATGAAGAAGGTAACCACAGTGTATTATGGGGAGAAGAGAGAAGTAGCTTCTAAAAAAATTTTTTTTAATGTTTATTTATTTTTGAGAGAGAGAGAGACAGAGCATGAGCAGGGGAGGAGCAAAGAGAGAGGGAGACATAGAATCTGAAGCAGGCTCCAGGCTCTGAGCTGTCAGCACAGAGTCCGATGTGGGGCTGGAACTCACGAATTGTGAGATTATGACCTGAGCCGAAGTCGGACACTAAAACGACTGAGCCATCCAGGCATCCCTGTTTTTTTGTTTTTTTCTTAAAAAATTTTTAATGTTTATTTAATTTTGAGAGAGAGTTAAAATTTTTTTTAATTAATTTTTTTTTGAGAGAGAGAGAGAAAGAGGGGAAGTAGCTTCTAAATCAGATTTGGAGTTCATGGAAGGCTTTAGAAAGGAGTCAAGTAGGAATTATGATAGGTAGAGCATAGTTTAGGCAAAGGGACTTCAGGTATAAAGGCATGTATAAAAGAATGGCTTTCTGAGACAACATGAATTTTTAAGGACCCACATGTAATTGTGAATTGTCTGAAACAAAGAATGTATGCAGAAGAGTGGATGGAAACATGAATAGTAGCAGGGGCCTGAATATAATGTTATACCGAAGAGCTTGGATTTTATTCTTTAGGACAGTGGGAAATAATTGATTTTAAGCAGAGAATTGTTAGGATCAGATTGACATATTGCTAATTTTTTTTTACTTCTTAAAAATATTTATTTTTGAGAGAGAGAGACAGAGAGACAGTGTGAATGGGGGAGGGGCAGAGAGAGAGAGAGGAAGAGACAGAATCCAAAGCAGGCTCCAGGCTAGGAGCTGTCAGCACAGAGCCCAACACGGGGCTTGAACACGTGAACGGGAAGATCATGACCTGAGCTGAAGTCGTGGCTAAACTACTGAGCCACCCAGGTGCCCCAGATTGACATATTTCAAAGATTGCAAGGACAGCACAGTGTGATGCTTAAGCTCTAGTGCCCTTTGCTTGTGTGGAAACCTTCTAATGTCCTGGAATGAGCACTAACAATGAGTTTTGTGGTCAACTGTTTTCTGTAAAATTTTTAAAAGGAGGATATTTTAACTGCAAGGGTCTCTTACTACTGTAACTTGCTTCTATTACATTTTCCCTAGGCTGTGGGCATTTTGGAAACCAGCTAAGGGGAAGTTCAGGATTATTTATCTATATTAAAGTAGTTTGTAGTTACATTTACGTATAGCTAAGTTATTGCTAGCCATCCTGGTATACGAATAGCTTCTGGTAATGATCTTGCTACCCACCCAGCAGTTAAGACACAAAGATATGGGGCCAAAGGTCATAGTGTGATACATGTGTTCATGATTTTCCACGTGTTTGTTAAAGAAGGACCCTAAACAAAATAAACATCAGCACCTACAAACCAGTATCTTTACCTGGAGCAATAGGAGGTAGGACCAAATCAGTAAGCTATTGTAAAATGTTTTTAGCCTTGTGAGAGATGAAGACCTGAACCAAGGCAGTGGTAGCAGAAAAGGAGGGGAAGGGTTAAGATGCAAGAAGCATTCAGGCAGTACAATCTAGGGAACTTGGCAATTGTTTTGATTTGGGGGTTTTGCAACAGATTATCGACTCGGATAATTGGAAGGATGGAAGCCATTCATGGAAAAAAGAACATGGGGGCAACTGCAAATTTGGGTGGAGGACGAATCCCATTTTAGGCTTGTGGCATTTCAGGTGTCAGGTAGAGAAAAATGCTGGTCTGCAGCTCAGCTGAACACCCAGGTGTTGGGAGATATAATTTACAATATTTTCTTCTCTAGAGGCCACTCACCTGGCTTTTTTGGCCCTTGCTTTCCAGACCCCACACCAGGGAACTGCAGCCACTTACACAATCCCAGAGCTTCCCAGAGGCACCCGCTCACCGGATATGGGAGCAGCACTTCCGCCCCCAGGAGGCATGCGCTTAGGGGACGCACAGCTCAGGGGCTGCTGGGCTCTTAGCCCGGCCCACCCTCTGTGGGCTCAGGGTAGCTAGTGGGTGGTTTTGCCTCTGCGTGGTTTTCGGCAGGATACATTTTCCCACCCAGCGAGCGTTCTTTTCCCACCTAGTCCCCCAAACTTCCACTGCCCCTGCAGGAAGTCAACGGCACCTCCCCGAGGGCTTTGTAGGTCTCCAGGCACCAAGGCAGCACAGCGGCGCTAATGAAGATGAGTCAGCACTGAATTCCCAGCTGGTAAACGCACGACTCATTACCTTTGGTGGTTTTGCACAAACCCCGGAAAGCTTCGTGAGCTGTTTACGGTCTGCAGTGACTTTTGGTTCTTGCATATGAACCTAGAATTAAGAGGGAAAACTCTCAGTGATTAAGATCCCTATTTCTTAAGCCAGTTTCCCTTTGAAGGGACCAGAGTAATTGCAGCCTCCCGGAATCTTAAAGTGGCCAATGTTCCTGAGTGGGAAGATGTGCACTATCTTGTAACTAAAATCAGTGTAGCCAGATAGTTGAGGAAAACCTGACCTCGTTATTACTGACAGATGTGGAACAAATAAAAATGTATAGTTTTTATTAGTTTACTACTTACAGATGTATTCTAAATAAGCCATTCGTGGCAGAATACCAAAATATACTAGACAGTAGTAGCTCAGGGGGATATTTTGTGTCATTGACGTTGACTGGTAATGGAGAGTGTGGTATGAACCTGCTGTAATGATACCTTGAGTCACTGGTTGAATTAGAAGTCTCCTGTCCACTCTTTAAAAAAAACAAAATCAAAAACCTAATCATTCCACTGACTTGCTGGAAGTTTTTCTTTTTCTTTTTTTGGAATTGCACTTTTTACTTTGTAGTATGACCCACACTACAGTGAAGCTCCATGAAGGCAGGAACTTTTTTCCCCCTCCTTTCTGTTGCATTTCAAAAGCCAAGAACAGTTTTGGCCCAAAGTAAGCCTCGACATACTTACTGAATGGTTGAAAAAAATGAATATATTGTTTTTCAAAGAGCATGAAGTGGAGCCTGCAGTGGGCCAGCATGATTGGCATGACCTATGTGGAACATAGTTCTAGTGAGTCCTGCAAGTAAGGCAATCAGAAAATGAACAAATGTTAATGGAATACCTTCTATACCCCAAATGATGACTTCCCAGATCTCCCAGAATTTACCATCTTTTCTCCATTAAACGTTCTGACATTATTATATTTGGGCCTATGTGGTTCACCTCCGTGGCATCTCTCATAGTGGTGTGCTCATACCAGAAATAAGTATTTGTTGAAAGAGCAAGGGAGGAAACTGGCTAAGGCATTCGGTTGCCTGGGAATTCATTAATTTATCACACGAACAGCCATTTGTTTTACAGAATTATGGTCCACAAGCTTGCAAATTGTGTCTTTTGCAAATTGAAGTTTGTTTCTGTGAAGGATTTGTAAGTTTTCTATGATAATTTTTGGGTTTTCATTTCAGTGATCCTCTGAAAAATTAATTTACACATGTTCTGGGTTATCTGGATAACTAAATACTAGCAAGAGGGTTTGGTGTCTCTGTTTTCTATCTCTTTTGACCATGTTAGCGCTACTTAGTGTAGTACTTTGTTTCAGGTAAATAAGGAAAGATCAGAGGCAGCCTTACAAAACATAAGTGACTTATTCACCCCAAATTAAGCCCAAATGACATTAAACTGCTTTGTGGGAAGATTTCACAATAGTTTAAAAGGAGAAAAGAGAGAAATGAATCATAATAGGTGATAGAATAGGTGATAGAATAGAATATTCTATATTCTATATCTATTCTATATATATATATATATAATATAGATAGATATATATTATAGATATAATATAGATATATATATAATATAGATAGATATAGATCTAGAATATATATATATACATATATATATATTCTAGATCTATATCTATCCTATTCTATTTAGTTTGGCCAAGTGTAATCATTGGTGTTTTTAAATTAATATTTTAAATTTAAATTTTGTTGAATTGATAGTTTTGTTTGCATTTATTTCATAATTTTGTGGGTATTTTTGTAGGTACAAGAACTATGATACGGAGAGTTTGAGCCTAACTTGATATTTGTACATATTTAATAATGTCATAATGAAAATGGTTTAATTGGGAACAAGAGACCTTGAAAATGTGTTTTTGCTTTGCTCAAGTTTGTGAGAAATGACATTACAAAGCTTTGAGCTTTAAGGCCCAGAACATAGAATATTTATTTTAATGAAGTGCAGGTGGGGACAGTTCACTGTAGGAAAAAAATGTTTCTGCTGCTACTAGTGCTCATCTTAGCAAACTGAAAATGTAAGAAGATTGGTTGGAGAAAATGGAAAAATTTTAGATAAAATTGGAGCTTTCTTTGCAGTTTTGCTTTTGGCTCTGAATTTGTGAGCTCTCTTTCTTAGTGATTTTTCTCAAATGGCTAAGTGAAATGCAGTGTTTTGGTTTCCAGAGTTAAGAGAAGAAAATTGCTAATCAGCACTTCTGTAGATGGTGCAAATCTCTGGTTTGGAGCACTGGGAGACCTGAAGAGCTGCTTAAAGTCTTTGTGGTGGACTATCAGAGGAAAGAGATGCTATCCTCCCCTCCCCATCTCCCTATCCCTGGCCCTGCATTGGGAGAAAGAAATGAGATGAAGGCCTTGTTTTGGTTTACTTTAATAGAAGGGGTACTGGGGGGCAGTTGTTATTTTAGAGTCAACTTTGCTACCATGTCCAGAGCAAAACTGTCAGGAATTCAGTCAATCAACTGAATATTTATTGAGCACCTCTATGGGCCAGGCATTATATGGGGAGCTGAAAACAGTGAACAATACAGGGTCCATGCCTTTGGGACTTAAGTAAAACTAATACTTGTTTTTTTCTGTTGTACTGTGTGCCTATCTTCACTTGGTACACTTTAGTTGGATGTGAGTGGGCGATGTGAAAATTTTTAGTGCACTCTTATATTGATTTGTCTGATTTCTGGGATGGAGCACAGAGGTAGAAATTGTAAAGGCTCAGATTAATTTGTTCTTATCTTTCTCTGTTTTTAAGGGGTGTTATGAAAGTTGACATAAATCTTCAGAAAGTGGACATTGACCAATGTTCAAGTGATGGCTGGTTTTCAGGAACTCACAAATGTCACCTTAACAATTCAGAGGTAAGAACATGAAGATAAGTCCTCTGAAATCAGAAGCTCGGAAATGTATAACTTTTGAATTATATTGTATTTGTATGGGTAAGTGAACAAGAGACATCTTACTGGGAAAGAAAAATCTCCTATGCAGTTCTGAATGTTGCCAAATGAACTGGAAGAGGGGTAAAAAATGTTGTGCAGAATAACTATTCATTTGGCTGAAGCTAAAAATATGTCTGAAGTTTTGCTTTAGTTAAAGTCTGACCCTATTCTTCAGAATGGGGCTCCAATTAAAATAGCCATGAAGTGAGAAATCCCAGGAGGGGTCAACCAGATTATGCACATTTTTATGCAGTGTGATGATTGTTGAAACGTAGAAGCTATACATTCAGACATGCTGCCATCTGGTAGGAAAGCAATAAAGTATGGCAGGGCAATTTTTGAGAACAAGGAGAAAACTATACAGGGACCTGGATATGAAACATGTATACTTGTGTATGTTTTTCCAGTTTGCAGCTCCTATCTGTGCTCGATTTCATGGGACTCTGGTTGGTAAAGAATAGGCCTAGAGATCATACATGTGGAAATAAGACTGTTACTTGTCTTTTGTAGTTTCAGAGAAGAAATGCTATGACATCCTGATTTCATTTTCAGTATCTATCTCTCAGGTTGCCAAATACTGGAAACAGCTGTACAATAAAATTCCTGATCTTAAACGAATACTTGGGCTGTCCTACCTTTGAGTCCATGAATTTGTGAGGAGAGTCAGCTTAACTTATTTAAAATACAGGGGATATTGCTGTAAATGTAGTAATTTCAATTTTCAATTTTAATTTTTGCTCTTGTGAAGATGATTTTATGTAGTGCATTTTTTACCTTCTTACATGATCTTTATTTTTTAATTTTAATTTTATTTTAATTTCAGTAGAGTTAATATACAGTGTTATATTAGTTTCAGGTTCAATACGTAGTATAATCTTAAGGTAAGAAATTTTAAAGCAGAAGGATACTATCAGTGATTGCTTATTTGTGCCATTATACAGAGAAAAAAGTGCACAGGCATGTACACTGGTGTACATGCATGTACATATGCCCATTGCATGCTTCCCATGTGCAGCCTTCCCATATCCTGCCATATACAACCCATGTACTCCCTCATACCCCGCGACTCCCCAAATAATCTTCCACGGTTTCACACATCCCCACTACCTATACTATACCTCCTCCGATCCCCATACTCCCTACCACAATATCTCTCAACCCTCCCACCCACTAAAACCCCAAGAAATCCTCGTAACTCCTCACCTCCCTCTAAATCCATCACATATTCCTGCCATATCCCTGTGACTCCTACTTCCTTAGTATCCTCTGTACATTCCTGCATATTCCCATACCCCCTCCCACATTTCTGTACATCTTCACATAGCCAACCCTCCACACAGCCCTCACTTCCTTCTCTCCCCTTACCCCCAAATTGGGACTCAAATTATGTAAGTGAAAGGTGTTGGTCTTACCAATTCATAGAAGTTAGGGTCCTCGTTTTGCTTCCTTTCACTCTTTGTTCTCATGATTTTTGAACTTTTCTGAGTTTCCACTTCCCTTTGGATTCATTCTGGCGTTTCTAAAGATAGGAATTTCAATCACTGGTCGGTGAACATCTTTAGCTTGATTATTATCTCCATGCCAATAGCATATAGCTATTTAGCTTTGTCTTTCAGCCAGGGTGGAATTTTTTTCTGCATGGATGTTGTAGTGTGGCTATGGGCTCATTTCTGTATAGCCTTGTTTCAGTGGTGTTCCTGGATGGTTCAAATAAGTAGTCTGTCTACAAACAAGGAGGTATTTACTTTTCAGTTTGTTACAGTTGCTGCTTGCCTCCAATAATCTTGGTATAGTTTTTTGTTTGTTTGTTTTTTCCTTCTAGCACTTCTGTTTGACTAGATGGTTATATTGGAAGAACTTCTTTCTTCTTTTGGAAGGTTGATTTATTTTCATTGCACCAAGATTATTAATTTTCTGGGTGTTGTGTCATTTTAAAGTTTTCAAATAAGTTATTTCAAGATAAAATATTATCCTCTGTTCTGGTTAAGAAAGATTAGGTTGCAATGTGTAACTCCCATTATATATGGGAGCATTGTATTTATTAGATTCCTATAGGAAAAACTGGGAAAACATGTCCTATAAAACAATGGACAGTTCTATGAATTTCATTTGAAAATGTTGTAGAAAGAGGCTTAATGATCAAAAATAATATCAACAAACACTGAATGTACAAAATGCATATTTTGACTTAGACTCTGGCTCTCTTCACCCTCTCCCCTGCTCAGGTGTTAGAATGGAGAGTGGGAGATGTTGGTGTCCTGGCCCATGAGGTCCTTGGTGGGTAGTCTGAATTGCACCAGCCTCTGTGGACCTCTTCACACTGTTGTGTTGGACTTCTCTAAGATTCTTCAGTTGATGCTTGTCACTCTAGGCACCTACAACCATTCCACGTCACATCTTCAGTCTAGGGACTACCAGTAGTCTTTCAGTCCCTCCTTGTACTGATATGAGTTGGAGACTAGGATCTGGCTTCTCTTGACGTTTTTATTGCTTGGGAAAACAAAGAAAAATCACTTGTTCAGGGTATTTTTCATCTGCGCTGGCTCTCCTTTGTTCCTTGTCACATGTCTTCTGTTGCGGACCCCAAAGATCACTGTGTAAACTGGCTTATTTTGGGAAGTACTTAACATGATTCATATTTCTAGGGTGTAGGGGCCTATCTTCATGAATATGCATATCATTAGAAACAGAGATACTCATCATGTTTATTGTGGTTTTTATCTTGCCAATGTTTCACATTCTTTTCTTGCAAATACTAGTGGAAGTCACACATTTTAGTTATATTGAGGCAAACTTTTCACTTTTGAAATGTTTCTGGTGTGTTGAATTTTTAGCCTGCAGGGTATCTTAAACCAGAATAGTGAGTCGGATGTTGGAAACAGACAAGTGGCATGTGACCAATGACAAAAGCCTCAGGAGCATTTTAGAAAGGCATGGGATGGTTTATGAGGAAATTGATTTCTCAATGAGTTTGGGTCCTTACAGGGACCCAAACGTTCCCTTAGGAGGCCACTATGTATTTTTCAAAGGGCAGAGTAAAACAGGATCTGAACCGACATCCTGAACTGGATTGCAGGATTATTCTGGCTGTTTTGTAAGTGACCAGATCATTGCAGTAGGGATTTGATCATGTTGTTAGTGTTCATTTAAATAATCCTTGGCCCATTTTCATATTGTTTGCATTTAGTACACAAAATACTCTCTTACAGAATAGTTTTTAAAAACATTAAAATAATCAATATTCATTTTTGTTTTAAAAGCTTTCTTTTACTTTATTTCCATTATAAAAACTTTTTAATCATTATTTAAAGTAGGACGGTAGCCTTAAAACTTTTTAAGTATCTGCCCATTAGTATATGTGTATTTTTCATCTACAAAGTATATGAGTCTTTTATTATATTTATATATTCTATATATCATAAATTAGAAAACTTAGTTTGAGATAAAGATAAAATAATATTTTGGGGGCGCCTGGGTGGCTCAGTCGGTTGAGCATCTGACTTCGGCTCAGGTCATGATCTCACTGAGTTTGAGCCCTGCATCGGGCTCTGTGCTGACAGCTCACAGCCTGGAGCCTGCTTCTGCTTCTGTGTCTCCCTCTCTCTGCCCCCAACCCACTCGCATTCTGTCTCTGTCTCTCTCAAAAATAAATGAACATTAAAAAAATATTTTAATGTAGATTATATATTATAAAATTATATCTTTAACGAGAATAGTGAACTGATTCACAATTATGCTTCATCATTTTTTAAAAGTTTAATACTTAGTAATGCAGTGATTCAGAGGTCTCTAAGTTCAGTTTATTTTTTACTTTGTTTTAATGTCTGTCATGGTTGTTGAAAATATTCCTCACAAGAATATGTTATTCCAAATTAAAGAAATAAATTGTTGACTGTGTTTTCTAAATTACAATGTTCATTTTTCGGTTCCATCTACCAACTTTACAAAGGTTTTTGCAAAATTCAGCTGGTAGTCTTTCCTCTAACCTGATGTCAGTTGATCCTTACAAACTATTTGGAAAGTTGGAATTTAAAAATTTTAAGGGAATATGTTAAAAAGTCCACTCAAACTTATGTGAAGAAGATTTTCAAACAGATTAGACACTTTTATTTCCAACTTTATACAGTTAATGAGTATTAATAGTTTCTGGCAACAAAAACACTGAAAATGTTTCCAAATACTGTACCCATTTTCAAAATGCTCATTTGAAAAGGCTTTCTCATGGATTATTAAAATGTTACTTTTCCTTTGAAGGAACAGCTTATATTTTTGAAAGTACCTGCTGCATAGGCACTACTGACAACCACTTGTCATCATAGAGCAGGTCAGCAAATTTGGGGCATTTTCTTTTGTTTTTAAAGAGTAATGCATAACTAATCTTTGAGTTTAGAAACAGTAGTTCCCTTTGAGATAACCAGAAAATCTTTGTATGGAAAAAGGTTTTCCAGGTCACATACCATCTCATTAGGAAGAATTGTAAATATTTTACAACTTAAAATATACTCTGTAAATACACTTAGATGGTCAATTGTAAATGGTAATACATTGAAATTTGAAAGCTAGTGAAGAAACCAGTTAACCACTGTCAATATTTCTGTCATGGAATTCCTAGCATTCCTTCAGGATCCCTCCAGTGACTTATCAGTATTGTGGTCGATAGTATGTGGACTGAGTAAGAGCATTAATGTCAATCCGAGTCTTAAATTAGTAAAGCTTAATTTCTTTTTTTTAAATACAAAGGTTAAATATAAATAGAAGTTCTATTTTCTTTTTACATGCCAATTAACCTTGTGTCCTCTGCTGTGGGGATTACGTCTTGAGGTTATCAGATTTATGGTTCTATCTGGAATCACCAGAATGGTTGTGTTGTTGGCTCAGCCAATGGTTTTGTATAGCTTTAAGATACTTTTTCTGATATCTCTTTTTTCTACTGAATGTTTACATGAGACTCTACTTGTAACTCTTTACTACATTAAATCTAATTAATTTCTAAAGATATATTTTTAGAAAGTTGAAAATGTAAGAAAAGATGTCATTTAGTATGCAAGAAATTTAATGCAAAAATCTAAGGAAAGCAGAAGGAGTTAATCATTCTCTTTTTGAAAGCTGTTTCATATACAGAATATAGCTTACTCATTTGGCTACAGCAGGATATAGAGTCCTTTTCCATACATCTCTGATTTAATTCAATTTGACTGAGGGAAATTGCATAGACACAGCTGTGTGTTAGTTCTCTTCTTGTGGCTGCAATCTCACCAATCTCTTCTCTTTAAAATCTCCTTTTCTCTAGAAAGGTTCTGCTTTACACATGTTATTGTCCTCCTATCTCTAGAACTCTGCTGTTTTATATGATAGTCACTAGCCACATTATGGCTATTGAAATGTAAATCAGTTAAAATTAAACAAAATTAAGAGTTCAGGTCCTTCCTAGCCTGATTTCAAATGTATAATAGCCATGGTAACTAGTGGTTACCATATTGAACAGTGTAGTGGACAGCTATCCTCTAGAATATGAGCTTATAGTGAAGTCAAAACACAAAAACTATTGAAACTTTTCCAATCTCTGAATTTCCTCTTGTAGTAACACTGACTTTAAATCCACTAAGGGACATCTAAGGAGAAACTTGAAGTGAATTTTGGCTTATATAGGCATTCTTATGATCTACTGTATTAACTCAGTTGAAAATAAATATTGAGAAACTTGCAAATGATTTTTAATGCCATTATTTTACACTGAAAACTGTGAAAATCTTTTAGTAAATGGTGAAAAGTAAGTATTGGCAATCTTTACATATTTAAATTTCTACTGTATTTGTAGTGAAACTTTTCTTTTTCCTTTTTGCTAATACAAAACATGGTTAACGTGAAGTCGTACTCTCCTGCTGGAATACAGGGCAATGATCAGGTGTTCATTGGTGCTTAGCAGAACCTGACATATTTGTTGAATCAATGGAGGCAGCCCACTCTGTTGCTAGACGGCCTCCCTGTAACATACAGCCACTGCTTTTGATATTTCCCACTGGAATTACCCAAAAATTGAGTTAATTTTTTTTTCTTCCTAGTACTCATTCAGATATTTGAAGATTGCTGTCAGTCTGCTTCTAAGTCTTTCTTCCAAGGCTAAATATCCCCTGGTTCAAGCGAGTATCCTTGCTTTACTAGACTTAACAAAAACAGGCCATACTACTACTGTATGGATCCATTTATTTCTGAAGTTGTAAAGCCCTAACGTGTTTGATTTTGTTACATAGTCCTTCTTTCTTAAATTAATAGAAACTGATTACAGTTTTCAGAGTTTTTCCACTATGCTCCTGAGAATTATTTGGACGAGATATCTGGAATTCTTCCCAAAGTAGGGTTAGGAATCACTCTTCCAAAATAACAGTACTGGGGTACATAAAAATTCAGTTAAGGGAAAGTTGGCTTTATCCTTTAGAGAAAAGAGGTTCTCAGCAACTGATCTAAGAGTTCAACAGTGGCTATCGCCATCTTGTGGTAGGGGAAAGAGAAAGACAGAGACAGAGACAGAGATAGGGAGAGGGAAAAGAAGAGGAAGGGAATCACTGGTAGGAAAATCTAAAATCACTATCAGAATACTGTATGTTTTTCCTTATGCCTAGTTGAAAACTGCTTTGTATTTAGATTCTGGTGAAATTGTGGACCACTATTTCTAACCTTGTCTCTTGCTACCCAGTTCTGACTTTAGTCTGTTCACCTCTAATTAGATACCTTAGGCTTCTCTGTTTGATGCCCAGTTTAAAAGTTTGCTGAACAATTAGTCTTATTAATACTTATGATTAATGAGATATATGTTTTATCTTCCATGGGACACATTTTCTAATAGATTAATTCAAATTCATTGTTTTCGTTCATTCAATGTATATTTATTTAGCAATGTTATATTCTAGGTATTATTTAATACAGTGGTCAACAAGACAGAGGAAATCTATAACTGAAAAGAAATCATTTCATTCTAGAGGGAACCAGAGAGCTTAAAATTATATCAATTGACTTTAGCTTTTTAAATACTAACTTTGCTAAGGGACTAAAATACATATAGTAATTTTTGAGACATAGGAATGAATAATCCCTATTATTAAAGATAAGTCTTCACACATCTTCCAGAAGTACAAGAATTTACTTATTGAATTGGCAAATGGTAAAAAAAATATAATGCTTAGTGTTGGTGAAGTTTTAGCAAAGTGGACATTCTCATGCAATATTGATAAGGATGCAAATTGTTCTCAGACTTTCTGGAAATATGGTAAAATGTATCAGCATTGTGAATTGCATTCTTCCTTATCCTATCTGTTCTTTTTCTTTCTACTTCTACTTTGAATAAGTTTTATAAGGGAATAATAAAAAATTGGCATAAATACATATGTATTGGACTACTTATTATAGTATATTGTTTATTGTAATAAAAATTTAGAAACAACTTAAATGCATAACAAGAAAGAATTGGTTAAATTAATTATGATGCATGGTAAAAACACAATACTGTATTTCTATTTAAAATGATGATATTGGGGCCCCTGAGTGGCTCAGTCAGTTCAGCTACTTCAGCTCAGGTCATGATCTCATGGCTGGTGAGTTCAAGCCCTGTGTTGAACTCTGTGCTGACAGCTCTGAGCCTGGAACCTGGTTTGGATTCTGTGTCTCCCTCACTCTCTGCCCCTCCCCTGCTTATGCTCTGTCTTGTCTCTCTCTCAAAAATAAACATTAAAAATTTTAAAAAAATAAAATGATGATATCATTCTTCATTCATTGATATGGAATGATATCTATGATATACACTAAGGAAAAGAATCAGGTCCTCCAGCATGGTTTAAGAATTAATAAGAATTTTGGGATATAGAGTGAAGTGATATTATGCAAAAAAAGTCTTTTTGAACTGTATAAGTAGCTGAGTAGAAAACTGGTAAGAATCAGCCAACTTTTATACCCTGAAAACAAGCCCTTTTAATTTTAGGACGTGAAATTTATAACTATAGGAATTATGTGGAGTGATTTCTGTAAGGCAACTCATTTGTATAAAGTGGGTAGACTGAAAGGGATAGGACACATGCAGTCTCAAAAGACAAATCTATCTTTTAACTGTTCATGGTATCTCTATCTAGAACTCTATGGAGCTGGAAAGAAGAGAATAGAGAAAGCGAGTCAATTTGAAGAATCCTGAGAGTATCTATGAAAAGTGGCAGACTCCCTGTTATATCCAGAAACTCCTTTTCTTTTTTGGCTCCCAGTGAGGATTGCCAATGCAAAGAAACAACCCCCTCCAAATCAAAGGTTACAGTTGGAAGTGGATGAATCCACAGTAAAAACTGTGGGTGGGTTTCACTTGTCTGTTGTTTCAACTCCAAGATTTTATCAAAATCTTAAAAATAAAGCTTAACATTAATACTAATGACCACTGCAGTTTCTTAGTAGCACTTGCTTTTGGTCAAAAATTGTTCCACCTGCTTTGTCCCACGTGTTTTGCATACATAAAATTTATCTTTATAGTCTCCATTTTACCAATGAGATAGGCCTAGAGAGGTTCAGTAACTTGCCTATAATCACACAGTTAGTAATTGGCAGAGTTGGAATTAGAAATCAGGTTTGCTTGATTCCAGAACACATTTTTTACGCAACTATCTTCTATTATTTTCTAGGAAACATATAATGGGATAAATCTATATTGGACTAAGAGTGAGCATGTACAGGGAGTTTTAGATTACAAAATACATTTAACTTTGGGGTTTGGATAGAAGAGATTAGGGGGTATTGTCCTATGTCGGTGTCACGTTAGACATGGTACATGGGCATTGCATTAAGTAGCCACTTTGAAAATCCCACATCCCTCTCACTGAAGAGAGGAATTAAGCCTAGGCTTTGGGTTTGTGTTTAAGAAGTGATTGAATTGACTGATGCTAACTTGCAGTGAAGGTCATAGCAGTTTGTTGTAGGGTTTTATTTGGGACCTTGTGCTGGCCGGAAAGTTCATCAAGTCTTTGAAAAATGATATAGGAGAGAAGTATTTAAGAATAAGTAAATCATCAGGGGCGCTTGGGTGGCTCAGTCGGTTAAGCGTCTAACTTCAGCTCAGGTCATGCATGATCTCACGTTCCATGAGTTTGAGCCCTATGTTGGACTCTGTGCTGACAGCTCAGAGCCTGGAGCCTGCTTCAGATTCTGTGGTTCCCTCTCTCTCTGCCCTTCCCCCGCTCTCTCTCTCTCTCTCTCTCTCTCAAAAATAAAATAAAAACATAAAAAAATTGAAAAAAAAAGAATAACTCTCATCAAAAGTTAAAAATCCGAGACTAAAAAGATTTTGCTGAGTTGCAGAAATGGACCTGTCTATCAAGATGAAAGTTAGTAGGAACAAAGGTAAGATCCTGAATATGAATACAGAAATCTATCGTTCTGAACATAGGAAGAAAGATATGGTTTAGTTGTAGCACATGTGAACAGTAATATTTGGGAGAACAGTTGAAAGTTCTATATGAGTCAGTAGTATGGTATGGTTGCAAAACAGCAATAGCAAAAGCCAGCTTAGCCTTAGTCTAGGTCTTTGGAGGTTCACATCTCACTGTCTTCTAAACTTAACAGAAAATACCTCAAATAGTATGACAAGGAATATAGAAATTTAAAATAAAAGATCACTAAGGACTTTGAAGCATTGGTTTTTGAAGACTCAAAGACATTAAAGATGTTTTTCCAGGGAAGAGAAGACCTGTGGATGATCTGACAACTGTTTTCAAACATGAAAGTAGCTATTAAATGACTATTTATGTGTTTTCTGAAAGGACCCAGATAAGTGACTGACTTATCAGTAAGCCAGTAGGAACTACTGAAGGCTCTGTTTAGCTCAGCATAAGCGGAACTTTTGAACAATTAGAATTGTTCAAAAATTGAGAATATATATTTTTTAAACATGAATTTGTAAATGTGAATATTGGAGTTATTTAATCACACAGTGCCAGGATGACTACTTCATGAGGATGCTATAGGCTTTAGTATTTTCAACAGTGAAAGGTACCACTTGACAGAATTTTGCAGGGTTCATAAAAATTTCACACAACATGGTTATACAGTTGCACTTGGTGCCTCTTAAGCTTTCTGCATCCCTAAGGTTTTTTACTTCTAGCATACTGTAAAGGGAAACACTAAAAGGTGCTTCCACCCAAACACAACACTGATTTTCCTTGCATTGAGGATACCTTGAATTCTCACACTGACTGTGAGATTTCTCAAACCTGAGATTTTCTGATTTTTCTCTGTGATAATGGGTAAAGCAAACTATTATTTATCTTTGCCACCTTCGTTTGAGCTAGCTTATAGGATTTTATTTCCAATTATTAAGCGCTTTGGGCACGGTGATGCAGGACTAATAAATTTTGATGAGAGTGAGAAGGAAACACCCAGAGATATTCAGCTGACATTAGATTGTTAGTCTGGGACAACCTGAATCAGAAAGGCAGTATAGGGGAGTATCGTTCATTTTTTTTTCATTAAGCTAATTTGGTACTTTTGCTTATGAAGGAATCAGATACCTCAGAGTAGGAGAGAAACCCGTTTTTCAACTATGACAAACTCATGATGTTTGGTATCTACTCCTGAATAACACTGCTTTGTATACATCCGTATCACTATATTGTATCACCAATCTTGAACCTGTTGATCTATTGTACGAGACATCAGGTGTCAAACTGATCCAGCTTTCAGGTGGTCAAAACAAATTTCCAAGACATGTGGCAAACTCACATACAAATTTGGATTAAGGTCAGTATACAGAGTGTTCCATCTTGTAGGTGTGTGAGTGGCAGCCTCAGAAATTTCTTGCCAGTGGTACTTTTGTTTCACTCTATGGCATGACTTGGGATGGTAGGAATGTCCAGTTTGAAACAGAACTCAAGGGATACGATCCATCTCCTTAGACAGAGGTTGGTGAGGGCTGTACATATTGTCCTGACATCAGCTAAGAGGGGAGGTAGGTGTTAAATGAAGGGATCCCCTTCTAGCAGGGAATTAGAATACAAGTCAGAGTGTAGAAATAAAACAGTGGTGAATATGGAAGATTGCAGCTCACTGGGTACAGAGATACCAAAGGGAGCCACTGTGTTTATGATAATATATAAATACATTTTAGACTCTAAACCATTGCTGAAGACAAACACCCTAAATACTCCCAAACTTCTCTGTGACCAAGGGTGAGAGTGGGTCCAATTTTAAGGTGGGAAATTAACAGCATGTTCAGCTGGCCACAGTAGGCGGGGCAAGAGGGTTGACTTGCATACACTAATGGATATGAAGTCAAAGTAACAGACTTTCCTGATCTTCTCAATTTGGTGAGAAAAGCTAGTGAACATATTTGGAATTTGTAGCTAAATTTATAATGGAGCCAATCAGGAGAAAAAAAAATCTACCTATTAAACCTTTGCTTTTGTCATATTCAGTAGCAGAAAAATTGCTACTTGTCCAATTCTAGATATGAGAAGCAATCAGAATATACAGTAAGTGCTTGAGGGTGACTCTTTTGGGGTTAAATATAGCTTTGCATCATTAGCTTATGTGGGAAAAAATCCCATTATGACAGCAAATCAGATCTAATCTGGCACTCCCTCTGCTACAATTATATAAAATATGGTGGAAACTTGTCAAAGCTTTCAGTGAGAAATGAGGCTCCTGATGCTTGACAGCCCCCTTTTTGAGCACAGTGAAGAATCATGTTGCTTAGTTACAGCCTTTGGCTGATTTAGAAAGCTTTAACTGACTGTATTATACAAGAGTTAAACTCTAGCTTTGATATCCCTTTTTCCTCTTAAAAGAAAAAGCCTTATTTACCACCTTTCTATTTTTTTTTTTTTTTGGTATCTTTACCAAGTCATTTATGTGTATTCATCCAGGGCAAGTTTCGATTTATCATTATTTTTCCCTCCCCAGGGTTTATAGATTGAGAGAGAACAAGTGGGTGGTTGATGATACAAGCAGAACATAAAGTATTGAAATAACTTAAGTGCTTTTGCCCTCAAAGTAATTTGCAAGTGTCTGTTTCAAAATTGTTTGTCATTTGAAGTCATTATGTTTTTGCCCTTTTTCAGCTTACTCATAGTTTGGGTTACTATTGTCTTTATAATGCACAAGAATGTGTGACATTTAATTAAATTTTTGTATTTCCAAATGTGAACTCACATATAGGTGTGTGGAACAGTGAATGGAACAGTGAATGGAACAGTGAATGGAACTGGTGAAACAGGTATAAGGGTAGGGCCTGGAATTGCAGCCCAAACACTGAAAACAGAAGGATTAAGAGGAAAAACAAAGAAAACTTTAAATGGACATTTATAGCAGTTATTGTGCATGAATTAGAAAAGTGTGTAAAGGGGGAATGTCAGATGTATCAGAGCCCAGAGTAAAAATACTCAAGGACTCATAAGTCTGGGGGAGACTTTAAAAGGCTTTTGTTTCATGTATTGTCTCCAGAAAGTAGTATCTTCTACTGTTTTAAATGTCCACACATTGAAAGTAGGTATCTACTTTATTTTTATAGCTCTTTAGGAAAGAGAGCTGTCCCTCAGCAGTGCTTTCTATTATCTTACCATAATTATTGTATTGAAGAAGAGCCATGATTTAATCTTGATTATGTAATTATTTCAGTAGATTTTACTATTGGCTTTTCAGTACAATCTCTGTTTCATGCATGCAAAAGCAGTTTTTCCTGCTGGTGTGTACAAATCCATGATTACCTGGAGGAAATTCTATAGGGTTGATTCTGTATTTACATTTGGAGATAGGATAATGGGTAATTGTCTCTATAGACTTGGCTCCATTGAAATTCTAGTTCTATTGAAGCCCCAAATTCTTGGAACTATACGGTGAGCCACTGTGCTTGCGGGCTTTGTTTATGTGCTGGTCTGCAAGTCACTTTCATTTGCTACCTTTTAAAATACGTTTGTCTCAAAAAAAGATGTTTGTCACTCTTAAAAACTGAGAACAATCTGAGGGTTGATGGGGGGTGGGAGGGAGGGAGCGGAGGGTGGGTGATGGGTATTGAGGAGGGCACCTTTTGGGATGAGCACTGGCTGTTGTATGGAAACCAATTTGACATTAAATTTCATATATTGAAAAAAAATGTTTGTCAAATGCAGTCATTTTCAAAGTGTGTCCTAGGACCCCTAGGATCCTCAAGATCTTACTGAGGGAGTTTATGAAGTTAAAACTATTTTCATAATAATTCAAAGATGTTATTTGCATTTTGAACTGTTCATTCTTTTATGGGTGTACAGAGGCTTTATGATATGATATAGAAACAGATTGAATGCAGAAAGAAATATGAAGCAGAAATGTAAACTAATGATTTTTTTGTTTGGGAAAATACAGTTATTTTTCATAAATATGTTAACATGTTATGGGCTTATTGTTATTTTTAAATGAATTATTAAATATTTTCAAAATTTCTGAGTTTTAATATCCAATATGGTAAATATCAATGGATATAGTCAACATAAATAAAAGCTCTTTGGGATTCTGAATAATTTTCAAGAGTGTAAAGAGGTTCTAAGACCAAAGAGTTTGAGAGGTCTGATCTAGTGTATTTATAAGCTACTGTATAATTCTGATGTTGACTGTACTTCTTGGTTTCTCCTTCTTTCTCTTCCTTACTTCGATGATTCTGCTGGCAGATTTCCATACCCCCTCCATTTTCCCTCTTGATAATTTCAGCCTCAGGTCCCACTGAATTCAGTCTGTGTCCTCAGAATTGGCAGATGACAGAAAGACAACAATAACTTTAGTTAAAATAGCAAGTTGTCTAAAATAAAATATCACATATTGTTTGTGTATTTCTAACTATAGTGACTGCATTCCAGGTAAAAATCTTCATGTATTATTTCACTTATTAGATAATTTGAATAAAAAAAGAAACTTTTATACTTTTCACGTTAATTTTTTAACAAATGTGGCCAAAATGTCAAAGGATGAAGTATATTGTATTTTACCCTTCCACCTTCCATGTTGGAATTTTAAATGTAAATTGAATCATTTACATGCTAAAGCATGCGGAATCCTGTGGAATTCTGCAGCCCAAAAGACCAATATGTCTGCTAGCTAATGCTGTTTATTAAAAAATAACATATTCAAGTAATGTCTGAAAATTTTCTTCTTAAGTTTGCTCTTATCATTGGGTAAGCTATTTAACTTCTGTTTTTAACTAACGGATTGTGAATTCAGTAAACATCATTTTTGGTGTTCAGTCAGGACATTCTTAGGACCAAATGAATCCCACGGATATATCTAAAATGAAAAGCCAATTTAATATTTTATTTCTTTGTTGAAATAGAGATTCCAGATTATTTTTTGTTCTTTAGTGAAAGACTTCACAGATTTTTCTTTAAATAGATTAAATTCTCAGTTGGTAGCTGTACAATCATATTTTGTTACCTTTGCAACTGTGATGCATGTGTTGCAGCTAAGGGCAGGGTAATGAGTGGGGATGAGTGGCAATGAAATCCTGTGCCTTTCCTCCTGGGCCAGGGTTGATTAAATCTTCAGTTAGGAAAGTGCTCGGTAGCCAGGTCTCTCTGGTGGCAGTGTGTCGAGCTTTTCCTTTTCCTCACTTTCATATCCAGTCACTTGCAAAGTGTTATCAATTCTACCTCGGTAGCTCATCAGTTTGTTTTCTTCTCTCATTCTTACTACAACTGACTTTGTTCTAGTACTAATCATTTCTCGCTTGGATGCTTCCAGTACTGTCCTGTGTTCAGTGTTATTCCTTTCCAATTGATCATCTGCACTGCTGCCAGTGTGATTTTTAAAAATATGATTATAACATCATATAAAATGTATGTATAAAATGTACGTACAGTATTTATTTTAATGTTTATTTTAGAGAGAAGGAGAGCACGTGAGCAAGGGAGAGAGGGAGAGGGAAAGGGAGAGGGGGAGAGAGGCGGGGGGAGAGAGAGAGAGAGAGAGAGAGAGAGAGAGAGAGAGAGAATTTTAAGCAGGTTCCATGCTCAGTGTGGAGCCTGATGTGGGGCTCAATCCCATGACCCTGGGATCATGACCTGAGACGAAATCAAGAGTTGGATGCTCAACTGACTGAGTTACCCAGGCACCCTTGTACAGTACTGCATAGTATTTTTATTTTTGAGATAATGTTGCATTGTGGTTAAAAGTGCTGGCTTTGAATTCAAACTGGCCGTGTTTCCTAACCTGTGCTCAAATATCTTTAAATGGGAATGATATTATGATACATGTAAAATGCATTTCACAGTACAGTCTCTATAAATATCAGCTATTTTCCATAGCACTTTGTACGCCTGAAATTATTAGTTGTTTATAATTATTTATTTATATCTGTCTTCTCTGCTAGACTATAAGTACCATGAAGGCAGAAACCACATGGCAGTGCAGGTTCTTTCCTATGTGCCACCTATAATGCTGTATTAAAATGATTTGATAGGGGTGCCTGGATGGCTCAGTCAGTTGAGTGTCTGACTCTTGATTTCGGCTCAGGTCATAATCCAAGGGTCTTTGGATTGAGCCTGGCATTGGACTCCATGCTGGGTGTGGAGCCTGCTTAGGATTCTCTCTCTCTCTCCCTGCTCCTCTCCCCCACTTGCTCCTGTGCACTCTCTCTCTCTCTCTCTCTCTAAGAAAATAAAAGTAAATAAAAATATTATAAAAATGATTTGATTACTGTCAATTGCAATTGGGTGCCTGCCCTTTCACTTTGTCATATGTGTGTGTGTGTGTGTATACATATGTGTATATATAAATACATATAAAGGTTTAGTTAATCCTCAGAACAGTCCTAGAAGATACCTATTACTATTCCAGTTTTATAGGTGAGAAAACTGAGGTTCAGATATTTTTTAAAAATTTATATAGATTACATATCAGTGAAGAATTTGGACCGATCAGTTGCTGATGCAAGAGTATCTTGAGGCAAAGGCTGTGACTTATTCATACATCTTATCGGTAAGGCTGTTCTTGTAGTTTAAGTTCATGTATAATACCATATTCTTGTAATAGAGTATCTCTTAGGGTCGCTGGTGTCATCACTATATCACACCCACAAGAAAGATTTAGATGAATTTCACCAGAGCTTGCCAGGCGCTCAATTTCCCTTCAGGAATGGAAAATTCCAGGCAGAGAGCAGTTGCTCATGCTATTCTTCCTGGTTTCTGAAAACCTTCCCGAATATATAGATTGTAGGTCTAACTTTAATTTGTTTTATATTTCACTACATTTAAAATTTACTTCATTGATTTAATCATTGTAAGCAGTTCTAATTAAAAATGAATAGAGGTTCAATTAAAATTGATGGCTTTACTTCTTGTTAGAGAACTTCCATTATCACAAATACTATAATCAACTATTATTTTTAGGATAAAATAAAAACTCTGTACATGCCACAATGACTTAGTTATGTGCTTTAGTTTCTATTGTTTTCCATTTGTGATGGATACATTTTGTAAAATGTAAAGTATTCGGAGTAGGTGGCTCTACAAATTGACTAGTGATTATTCTCAATTTGCCATTGTCAAGTGTTTTTGTCACTTATCTAGATTTGAAAGGATGAACAAACACATGATGCTTTTAAGAATTGCATTTCTTGTTCTTTTTTGACATAAAAATAGAGAGCTTTACAAATACTACTCAGCTAAATCCTCCTCCACAACCAAACCACCAAATTAAAAATTAGATTATATTCTTGACAACAAATTTTGCAGCATATATAAGTGTATAATTGGAGAAGCTTACCTTCATCAATTTTTAGCCTTCCCATTTCTCATACCCTCTACTGGACATTAGTTATTCTTGGTCAGTTTGATGGGTAAAAAGTTTGTGCTTAACTTTGCTTCAGTTTGTATTTCTTTGATAAGTAGTGAGGTTGTGTGTGTGTGTGTGTGTGTGTGTGTGTGTGTGTGTGTGCAGCAAGTAAATCAGCAAGTCTGTGAATATGAGATGTATATTATTTTATATATGTAATATATCTGGGTAGTTTAGACTAGATAATATTATTTTACTAAGATGTCTCAGTTATGCTATCCATAAGCCTACAAATTCACTCTGTAAGAACAGAGAAATGGAGATGTGACATATTACTAGTAAAATTTGAAGTGAGTTGAGCTTCTGTCCATTAGTTATACTTCCATTATTCTTTTATCTGAAGCTAAAACAGAGCTCTGTTTTTTATTAGTGAACCACCAAGTTGAATCTTCCCTGTCAGAGGTGGAAATCTAGAGATTTAAATGTTTTGTATCCTCTTTGTACTAGTTGTCAATTTATGTCTTTGCTCCATATCCATTCTTCTTTGCCTGGCTTTGTGATGTTGGAGCTGAGCCCTGTAAGGATTTCTCTTTTGCCAGCTAGGACAATGTTAAGCTTTTTGGTAGACGGCATTGGAGAGACACTGAATGAAGAAGAGGCTTTTCTTCCTGGTTCTAAGATGCTTTTTTATTACGGCTCCAACGGTGAGCTACAGCCAGTGGCATGCAGGATGCCCAGTGTCCCACTCTCCAAAGAGTTTTGATGGCACTCACAGTCAGCTGGGACAGCTACTGGGATTCATCTTCCAGGGTTCCAGAGAGTTTCATTACCACCCTCCCAACACCTGCCCACATGCCCCTCTCAGGAGACATTCTTGTACTTTGTGCACCATCTTCTGTCTTCTGAACATGTAAAGTTTTATTTGTGATAGCTTTTTAATAACATTTTCTACAAATTCTACCAACTGTACAATTCCTTGGAATTCTAGCCAGTTTGGCTTTACTAACAACCTTGTCTTTTCCATTCAGGGAGACTACTTAGTTTACCTTTTTCTGTGCTGCAGCCTAAAAGACTCTGCAGGCAGTAAACTAGGGCAGTCATAGGGATTACCTCATTTTTCTCCTCCTCCTACGGAGTATTTGGCTTTGCCTGTTGTGAAATGATGTTTTATTTATTTTTTTCCAGTTTTTGTATTTGGCTAAGGCAGCAAGGTAAATCTGGTCCTAGTTACCTTAGAAGCCCACTTCTGTTCTTTTAAATTCTAAAAATTAGAAAGTATTATGAAAATTAATATTTTAAGAAGTGTTTGCTTGCCTTAAAATGCAGGTTTATCATTGCCTTTCCTGCGCTTTAGGTTATCCTTCCAGGATCCTTTTTATTCTTCCCGAAGTACATACTTTTGAGGTTCAATTACTGAGGTCTCTTGGTAGTGAACTCTGTTCTTATATTTAAATATTTTTATTTTATCATCATTCTTTTATCATCATCATCATATCATCATCTAGCGAAGATATTTTTGCTAGACAGTTTTGTTATTTTTCCTTGACATTTTAAAGATACTATTCTGCTGCCTTCTGACTTCTATTGTTGTTGAGAAGTCTGCTGTTTTTTCTAATTGCCATGACTTTGTGAGTACTCTACCTTGTCTCTATAGGTACCTTTAATTTTGTTTTTTACATTCTCAGGATTTTTAAAACTAATATTTTAAGGCATAGATTTTTTGTTTTGTTTTGTTTAATTTATTCCACCTGAGATATATGCTTCCTGGATTGATGGGTTCACCTTTTGTATCAATTCTGGAAATTTTGCATCCATTGTCTCTTTGGATATTACTTTTTCTCCGTTCACTTTCCCTTTTTGACATTCCAATGAGACGTATATGTTAGATCTTTTCCTTCTGTTCTTTGTATCTTTTAACATTCCTCTCACATATCAATTTCTTGTTTTTCTGTGCTATATTGAGGGTAGGTAATTTTTGGACATATTTTCCAGTACAGCTAATTGTCTCTACTTTTTAATCAGTTGATTATTTTCTTCACTTGTTTGGGTAACTTTTTAACAATTTCATAAGGAAGTGTTATGTTTTTCTCCTCCAAATCTGTTTATGTCTAACAGTATTGTATTGGTTGCCTGACTTTGTAATTATGCCCTTTATTTATTAAAACAGTGTGTGCATAGCTTCTATAGTTTTTCCCTATAGTTTCTATAGAAACAATTCTTGAGAGTAAAAATATTGTCAGGTGTTTCTTCTGGTTCTTATTCATAAAAACTGTTTTGTTTTATTTTTTCTTTTTGAGTTGGTATTTTTGTTTGTGAGCTCATTGCTTAACCTTATTCAGTGCTTAATCCTATTTTCAATGAGGAAAATTTAGATTTTGTTTTTGCTTCTTTCTGTATGTAAGGGGTACTATTGATCTGGGACATGGGAAGCCACTTCTGAGTGTCTCTGATCAACAAAACAGTTAGGATTTTTCTTCTTTACTTGTGGCTGGTCAAAGTCTTAATTTCATTGCTAAAATATTTGCCCCTGGGCAACTTTGCCCCTTTTGGCTGTTCATTCCTTGGCTCGGGCTTGATTCCATAGATACAGTTTTTCTGACCTTTTATTTCCTGTTTTAGTGGATCTTTGGAATCTTTTGTAGATCATTATGTCTCAAACATGTACTTTCTAATGTTTAGTTGTGAAGCAGGAGTAACCTTTAAGCTCTCCTTATTATTTGCTGCATTAGAATTATACTGTTATGTGAATAAGTAGCATAGATTATTATTAACTTTCAGGAGGTGACTACTTGGAAGCATAAAAGATTGCTCATTGTTCCTATATAAGAAATATTTTTTTATGTAACTTCATAAATACTTAAGATATAATTCACAGCATGGAAGTAACTCTTTTCAGGCACTAGTTATTGGTACTGAGCATATAATCGATTGTAGTGTCATATATTATAACATTATATAAATTTACCAAAAACCTGAAAACCAGGTTATTTAGCTGAAATCATCTGAGAAAATAGATTTCCATATAATAATTATGAGCGTAAAGTCTGCGGGTAGGTATCTGGGTTCAAATCCTGATTTCACCATTTATTAGCTGTGAAACTTTAGGCAAGTTATTTGATCTCTATTCTTCTTTCTTTTCTTATATGTGAAGAAAGATAATACCTACTTTGTATAGTTATTAATAAGATACTTTATTCTTTTATTCATGGACTGATGTCTGTTTCTTTACCACCAACTACATGTAGCTATTTAAGTTTAAAATTAAACTAAGTCTTATTAAATAAAATTAAAATTCAGTTCCTTAGTAACACTAGCCCATTTCACATGCTTTATGACCATATGTGGCTGTGACTACCATATTTTATAGTGCAGAAATGAACATTTCCTTTAGTTCACAGGTGACTGCTCTCTCAAATGAGTAGATATCAGCACAAAGCTGTCAGAAACAAGAAACAAGGAAACATGACACAATAATTTTCCAGTAAGTGATCCCAAAGAAATGGAAATCTGCAGGTTACTTGAAAAAGAATACAAATTAATTATTTTAAAGAAACTCAGTGAGATTCAAGAGAACACAGACAGTTCAATGAACTCAAGAAAACAATGCATGAACAAAATGAGAAGTTCAACAAAAAGACAGAAATAAGAAAAGAACCAAATAGAAATTCTAGAGCTGAAAAATACAATAAACAAAATAAAAAATGCAATAGAGACCTTCAAAATTAGGCCCAATCTGTTGGGTTGAAGACGGATCTTTTGGCATTATTCAGTTACGGGAGAATAAGAAACAAGAATAAAAAAGAGTTAAAAAAGGCTATATGAAGTATAGGATACCATCAAGTAAAACAACATTCACATTATGATAGTCCCAGAAAGAGAAGAGGGAGAAAAAAGGACAAAAACTTAAATAATAGCCAAAAATGGCCCAAATCTGGGGAAAGATATGGCTATCCAAGGACATGAAGCTCAAAGATCTCCAAACAAATTCAATCCAAAGGGATCTTCATTGAGACACATTATTATTGTTTACAATTTTTTTCATGTTTATTTATTTTTGAGAGAAAGAGAGACAGGTTGTGAGTGGGGGAGGGGCGAGAGAGAGGGAACCACAGAATCCGAAGCAGGCTCCAGGCTCTGAGCTGTCAGCACAGAGCCTGACGTGGATCTCAAACTCATGAACTGCGAGATCATGACCTGAGCCGAAGTCAGATGCTTAACTGATTGATCCACCCAAGTGCTCCTTCAGTGAGACTCATTATAATCAAACTGTCAAAAATCAAAGACAGAAATTTTAAGGCAGCAAGAGAAGAGTCGTTTGGCACATACAAGGGAATCCCAATAAGGGTATCTGCAGATTTCTCAGCAGAACTCTTGTGGAGCAGGAGAGAGTAGGATGATCTATGCAAAATGGTCAAAGGAAAAGCTGCCAACCAAGAATAGTTCACCAACAAAGTTGTCCTTTGAAATGAAAGAGAGACATAGACTTTCCCAGAAAAAATTTGTTACCACTAAACCTGCCTTGCAAGAGATGGTAAAGGAAGTTTTTCAAGATTTCAAATGAAAGGACATGATTGGTAACATGAAAACATATGAAAGAAGAAAATTCAATGGTAAAAGTAAATATACAGTCAAATTCAAAGTACTCTAATGTTGCAGTGGTGGTGTATAAATCACATTGAATTCTTGCATACAGGTTAAAAGACAAAAGTGTTAAAAATGATTAGTGCTACAATATTTTATTAACTGGTACACAATGTAAAGAGATGTCAGTTGGGACATCAACAATATAAAATGTGAAGGAGGCAAGTAAAGGTTTAGAACTTCTTTTATGTAATTGAAATTAAGTTATTATAAGCTTCAAATATACTGTTTTAACTATAAGATATATTATGAAAGCCTCAAATCACAAAGCAAAAGCCTATAAATAGACACACAAATGGTAAACAAAAAAAAAGAATAAGAGCATATTACTACAAAAATCATCAATTCATAAGAAAGTCAGTGAGAGAGGAAAAAAAGGAACTACAAAACAATCAGAAAGTAATTAACAGAATGGTGATTGTAAGTCCTTATCTATCATGAATTACTCTTAATATAAATGCTTTAAATTCTCCAATTAGAAGACATAGAGTTGCTGAGTGGATTGAAAGAAAAAAAAAAACCAACTATATGCTGCCTAGAAGAGACTTATTTAAGCTTTAATGATACTTACAGGCTGAAAGTGAAGAGATGGAAAAAGATATTCCTTGCAATGGAAACTAAAAATGCAGGGGTAGCTATACTTAAATCAGGTAAAATAGCCTTTAACTCAAAAGCTGTAACAAGAGACAAAGAAGGCCCTTCTATAATAATAAAGGAGTCAATTCATCAAGAGATGAACCCTGTAAATATATACACACCCAATTTTGGATGCTTAAATATATTAAACAATTATTAAGAGTTCTGAAGGCAAAAATAGACAGCTTTGCAATAATAGTGGGGAACTTCAATATACCACTTTAAACAATGGATAGATATTCCAGACAGAAAATCAATAAGGAAACACTGGAGTTGGATTATACCTTAGACCAGATGGACCTAGCAGACATTACAGAATGTTTCATCCTACAGCAGAAAAACATACATTCTTCTCAAGCACACATGGAACATTCTGCAGGACAGATAATATATTAGGTCACAAAACAAATAAATTTAAGATCAAAATCATGTCAAGTATCTTTTCTGACAAAAGGAAAGCTGGAAAATTCACCAATATGTGGAAATTAAATGACATATTTCTGAACAACAGGTCAAAGAAGAAATCAAAGGAAATCAAAAGGAAAGTCAAAAGTATCTTAAGATAAATGAAAATGGAAATACAACATACCAAAACTTAGGGGTTGCAACAAAAGCAGTTTTAAAAGGAAAGTTTATAGTGATAAACATCTTCATTAAGAAAAAAGAAAGTTCTAAGGGGCGCCTGGGTGGCTCAGTCGGTTGAGCATCCGACTTTAGTTCAGGTCATTATCTCATGGTCCGTGGGTTCGAGCCCCGCCTCGGGCTCTGTGCTGACAGCTCAGAGCCTGGAGCCTGTTTTGGATTCTGTGTCTCCCTTTTTCTCTGACCCTCCCCTGTTCATGTTCTCTCTCTCTCTGTCTCAAAAATAAATAAATGTTAAAAAAAAATTAAAAAAAGAAAAAAGAAAGTTCTCTTTAAATAAACAACCTAATTTTATACCTCAAGGAGGTATAAAAGAAAGAACAAACTAAACCTAAAGTCAGCAGAAAGAGAAAATAATAAAGATTACAGCAGAAATAAATGAAGACACTGGAAAAGATCAATGATAGACTTGTTGAATCAAAGCTGAAACTGATGTAATATTGTATATCAACTATACTTCAATTAAAAAAAAATTCAATAAACTAGGAACTGTTTCTTTGAAAAGACAAGTGAAATTGACAAACCTTTAGCCAGACTCACTAAGGAAATAAGAGACAGGATTCAAATAGATAAAATCAGAAATGAAAGAGGGGATATTACAACTGATATCAAAGAAATACAAAGTATTATAAGAGACCACTGTGAAAAGTCATATGCCAACAGATTGGACAACCTAAAGGAAATGGATAAATTCCTAGAAACGTATAACCTACTATGACTGAACCATAAAGAAACAGAAAATCTGAACTAACTCATTGATTATTAGTATTGAGATTTAATTGATAATCAAAAACCTTCCAACAAAGAAAGCCTCAGGACCAGATGGCTTCACAGATGAATTCTACCAAACAGTGAAAGAATTAACACCAATACTTCTCTACCTTTTCCAAGAAATTGAAGAGGAAGAAACATTTCCAAGGTTACTTTATGAGGCCAGCCTTACCCTGATACTGAAGCCAGACAAGGACACTACAAGAAAAGAAAGTGATAGGCTAATATCTCTCATGAACATAGGTGTAAAAATACTCAACATAATAATAGCCAAATTCAAGGATCATACACCATGATCAAGTGGGATTCATCTCTTGGATGCAAGGTAACTCAACACACAAAAATCAAATGTGATATGCCACATTAATAGAATGAAGGATAATCATATTATCACCCAGTAGATGCAGAGAAATCATTTTATAAAATTTAACATTCTTTCATGATAAAAAAAAACTCTCAACAAATTAGGTATAGGAGGAATGTACTTCAACATAGTAAAGGTCATATATGACAACCCCAGAACTAAAATCATACTCAGTGGTGGAAAGTGAAAAACGTTTTCTTTAAGATCAGGAACAATATAAGGATATAGCCCACTTTTGCTACTTCTGTTCAACATGGTACTGGAAGTCCTAGCCATGCAATTAGGCAAGAAAATAAAGACATCTAAATTGGAAAGGGAGAAGTAAAATTATCTGTGTTTGTATATGATATGATCTCATATAGAGAAAATCCTAAATATTCCATCAAAAAAATTGTTAGAACTAATAGATGAATTCAGTAGAATTTCAGGATACATAATCAATATATAAAAATCAGCTGAATTTCCATACACTAACAATGAACTGCCTGGAGAGAAATTAAGAAAGCAACTCATTAACTATAGCATCAAAAACAATAAAATGCCTAAGAATAAACTTAACCAAAGAGGTGAAAGACCTATATACTGAAAACTATAAGACAATGATGAATGAAATTGAAGGAGAGACAAATAATTAGAAAAATATACTTGTTTTTGGCTTGGAAGAAGTAATATTATGAAAATGTCCACCCTACCCAAAGTGATGTACAGATTCAGTGCAATCCTTGTTAAAATTCCAATGACACATTTCACAGGAATGGAAAAAACTAACTAAAATTTGTATGGAACCACAAAAGACCCTGAATAGACAAAGCAATTTTGAGAAAGAAAACAAAGCTGGAGGCATCACACTTCTGGTTTCAGAATATATCACAAAGTTTTTAAATCAAAACATTATGGTACTGGCATAAAAACAGGTATGCAGGCCAATGGAACAGAATAGAGAGCCCGGAAATAAAACCAGTCATATGTGGTCAACTAATTTTGACAAGAGTGTCAAGAACACACATGGGGGAAGATACCTTCTTCAGTAAATGCTATTGGAAAACATGGATATCAAAATGCAAAAGAGTGGAACTGGACTCCTATATAATGCAATTTATAAAAATTAACTCAAAGTATACTAAAGACTTAATTATAAGACCTGAGATCCAAAAACTCCTAAAAGAAAACATAGGGAAAAATCTCCTTGACGTTGGTCTTGGCAATGATTTCTTGGATAAGACACTAAAAGTACAGGCAACAGAAACTAAAATAAACAAGTGGGACTAAATTAAAGAAGAACAAACTAAACCTAAAGTTGGCAGAAGGAAAAAAATAATAAAGATTAGAGCAGAAATGACTTACTGCACAGCAAAGGAGAGAATAAATTTAAAGGGCAACCTACAGAATGGAAGAAAACAATTGCAAATCCTATATCTGATAAGGGGCTAATATCCAAAATATATAAAGAGCTCCTACAACTTAATAGCAAAAACCAACTAATACAATTTAAAAATGAGCATAAGACATTAGTAGATATTTTTCTAAAGAAGATGTCAAATGGCCAATAGATAAATGGAAGAGTGCTCAGCATCTCAAATCATCAGGGAAATGCAAATCAAAACCACAATGAGATCTCTCCTCACACATGGCTATTACAAAAAAACAGAAGAGATCACAAGGGAACTCCTATGCACTGTTGGTAGGAATGTGAATTGATACAGCCATTATGGAAAACAATATAGTGTTCTTCAAAAAATTAAAAATACAACTACTGTATGATCCAAAAATCTTACTTCTGGGTAAATAGCCATAGGAAATGAAGTCAGTATCTTGAAGTGATATCTGATCTCTCATCCTCATTGTAACATTTTATCCACAGTAGCAAATTTAGGGAAACAACCTAAATGTTCTTCAATGGATGGATGGATAAAGAAAATGTGATATGTACAATGGAACATTATTTAGCCATAATAAAGAAGGAAATCCTCTCATTTTGGGACAACTTGGGTGAATCTGGATGGCATTATGTTAAATGAAATAATCCAGAGAGACAAAGACAAATACCATATGGTATCACTTGTATGTGGAATCTAAAAAACAAAACAAAACTAGTTTCATAGAAACAGATAATAGTATGGTGGTTGCCAGCATCTGAGGGGAGGAAGAAATGGGAATGTGTAGGTCAAAGGGTGCCAACTTTTATTTATCAGAAGAATAAGTTCTAATTAATATACAGCAGAGTGACTATAGCTAATTAGTCATTGTATACTGAAAGTTGCTGACAGTAGATCTTAGATGTTCTCATCAGAAAAGAGATGAATAAGTAAATGGTACCCAACTGATTTTGACCAATATTCTCAAATTTTTTTAAACCTTTCATTGGTTGTTAAGAAGTTAAGTAGACTTTTTCCTTTAAATGAGTTCCTCACGTTTCAATAAGAGGGTTGGAAAAATGATGAATTCTGAAAATATATTTGGGTATGGCTTTTTGTGCTCAGGAAATTTCTGGAGTTTTTGTTTCCCTTATATAACTTTTTAAAAAATATATAACTGATTTTCAAATTGGCTTATGTACAACACCCAGTGCTCATCCCAACAAGTGCCCTCCTCAGTGCCCATCGCCCATTTTCCTCTCTCCCCCAACCCCTCATCCACCCTCAGTTCTCTCTATGTAACTTTTAACTCAGTTATTATCCAGTGCTGAAATTTGCACTTTCATAAGAATACAATAACAACTCTACTGTTTTCTTATTTTGTTATATGATGTGCTGCACGTCAGTAAACTTAGAGTGTTCAATGAATTCTTAAATGTGTTACAGTTGAATTTTTATGTCACTTGGATAGTTGTTGGACAATTCAAACACATTTTTTGTACCCAGCCTCATTAGGTGAGATATCTCAGTGCAGGTATTTTTTTTAAGTGTTTTAGTAAATTGTTGAGAGCCAATATCTGGTATGTATTTAACAAATATTGGCCGAATGAGTAAATGATTGTCTTGAATGAGTGAAATGTTTATGTAAACTAAACACGACAATTTTCCAAGAAAATTACCAATTCAAAGGACCTTTAGTTGCCATATGAATTTGTGGAATTTTCAGGGAAACCCAAAAGAGGAGGCAGTAAGCAGCTGTTGAGAACATATTGCAACCTAGGCCACACTTAAGTGTAGTTAATCCACAGACATAGACAAATATTGGCAATATACCTGGTGAAGTTTTATTTCAGCAAGCAGTCTCAGAAGCTTCATGGAAGGCACCAGACTTTGAAATAAAGTAAAATTTCAAAATGTGGCCGGTAGAAAGGTGACCATTAATTTCATGGCAATAAGAAGCCATGAATTAAAATCATATACTTTAAAAAAAATTAAAAAATATAAATTAAGTTATACAAACATAACATCAATATTTTCTGAATGATTGAATTCCTTGGGGAAAGCTGGATGAGATTCATATTGCTCCATATAATTCTTGATCTTCTTTGTCTTTTCCTACAGATAAATGAACGAGGTATATAGGAAGTTATCACTAGGGAAAACATAACATTGGAACTAAATGTTAATAAAACTTTGAGGTTGAGTTTTGGATTAGGTATCCACTTGTCTCTTCAGATAATGCTTTATTTGATTCGAAATGTTTTAGATATAGGTTGATTTTATTTTAATTAAGATTAATACTATACCAATTTTCAGAAGACAAATTATTTATTTCAACTCAATAAGTTTTGTATGTTCTCTCTCTTTCTTTACTATTTTTTGATCAGTGAAACCTGAATTAGCAGAGACTTAGTATCATATTGAGGGAATCTCAGAAATTATGCATCGTGAGAGTAGTTTTAAGACATCCAAATAGAAATAAATTCAGTGGGTCTGTACATTGTCCTTCATTGTAACTCCCAGAATTTAGCCAGTACTTACCTTGATCCACCATGAGATGCCCAGTTCCTGGCCATATCCGTTCCTATACCAGATCTGGAATTCATAGCCCTTGCAATGTGAAGGTCTTAGGTATAATTCACAAGATTGAAGTTAAGACAGAAGACAGTAACAGATTAAGGTGTTCTTACTGATGTTAGATCAAGTGGAATCATGTCATCTTGGCCCTCAAAGCCATCTACATTGATTTTATTCAATTTAGCTAACTAACCTCTTTCCCAGTAACTACTTTTCAAGTCATACAGTCTTTCACATGTCATAAAAATTCCTTTTTTAGTTCTGTACTTATTGTATTTACTGTGCGTTGGATATTATTTTACCCTTGTTAAATTTACTAGTTCTTTAAAGCCCAATTCAAGCCCTATTACTTGATTGATCATCAATAGAAGCAAGCTACATTTTGCTCTAAAATGGAAGGAATTTTCTCTATTATGCCAGTCAATTTGGTCTTTAATTATGCATTCTACTTGTAAATTACTATGTATGTTTCAGAGCTCATCTTAAGTGGATCTTTTCTGTAAAGCCTCTCCCAAATTGCATACCCCTCATGTGAAGTTCTTAGCAAAAAGAATCAATTAAACTTAATTGAATGCATATGATCATATGACCCTGTGTCTACTTTGCCTAATGTCTACTCATATTTTAAAACTAGGTTAAATACATGTGGGAATACATCTTTTGATCCCAAAGGGAGATCCCCTTAATATAAGTTCTCATAGCATTGAATACTTCTCATAGTGCATGAACTTTTATTTAATTGTGTCCATAATCCCTCTTAGATCATGCTCTTCTACTTGGGTTATGTTACTTGTTCTTTAATGTGTCCCCAGTGCCAGTCAGGGATATGTTGGTTGACACAAAATGGGTAATCAGTAAATTGCTTGTTTAACGGATCTTTGATATTATGAATACTCCATCTCCAGTAATATTAAGTGACTTGAGGGTTTCCTTTATGGGCCCTTTATGTTTAGCATGGATGTTTATATATAGAAGACAAAATAATTATTTATTCCCTTGTTTCTATGTATCTCTAGCACATAGGAAGAAAAGAGACAGGAAATGATAACTACCATTGGGAGAGAACTGATGGGTATTCGATGTTTCTAGGCATTTGAAGTCCTAATCTTCCTGTCCTGATTCTCAACAGTTTTAACCTTGCCCCAGTTACATAGAACAGTAGTCATCCTTTCTATCCAATATTCATAGACATTTCATTTTTTTTAATTATCTGGGTTTAAGCAAATAAATAACTACCCTTGCTTAGCTCATAATCAAAAGGCTCCAGTGGATTACTCCACCCTGCTATTACCACTCTTTCTGCTTCTGTGTATTTGGTAGCCACAGTATGTCTTTATGTTTGGTCATTTCTTGGGACTCTGTGCCCCATTTCTCAAGTACAACCAGAGATAACCTAGAGCAGGAGCTGCTGCTTTTTCTTTGATCTTTTTCTGCCCACCAGCTTTAAGATAGGAGTACAGTATATATGCTAGAAATTCAAACTCTCTGAGTGATACCTATGTAGATATAATTCATATCTGAAAACACAGAAGGTGATATCCAAACAAGATCAGGGAAGGTATGTGGAAATCCAGAGGAATCTGAAAGTATTTGGTTTACTTTTCCAGAGGTAGATTTTTATTCTAGCACCACAAATGATTCTGGGACTGATGTGGTCACTTGATTCATTAATGTAATAGTTGTCAGCAAATTTTGAAATCACATTTTGCATTTACTGGCTCCTAGGGCATGACATCTTGGTCGTTGCTTTAGAATTTTTATTTCTAAACTGGACTTTCTTCTAACTACTAGTTCTACAATTGCTCTTCGGAAAGGACACGGAAATGTCTTTAAAAGCTTGTTTGTTCATCAAGATATCCAAAAGCAATGCCAAATCAACTGAAGGGGAAGTAAAGAGGAGCCCAAGAGGGTAATTGGTGTAGGTGTTAATCAAACAACCTGTCTCTGGGACACACTGAAGAGGCCCATCCTAGGTCAGATCTTCAAGGGTGGCTCCTGGCTCAGGTTACGGCTCCTGTCAGTGAGTCCTCTGAGTCATAACATGGGATTCAGTGATTCCTTTTTTTATTAGCATTTAAGGTAGAGTGTTAAGAGGCAGAGAGGATGAAAAAAAGGAAACAAAAGAAAACCATAAATAGTAACCTAGAAACTGTTGATCTATTTCTGGAATGTGACCTGTTCTTCAACTGAAATTGAATTCTGGTTACTTTGTGTGTATAAATGTGTGTGGGGGGTGGGTGGGTGTAAGACTGTGATTCTCAACCTTGGTTTGTGACAAAATTGACAATCTCTAAGATTGTGGCAAAATTCTTTTTTTTTTTTTTAAACCCTATACTTAAAAAATAATTGCTTACTGAAGTCCTGTCATGGAGCTTTTTAAAGAGTAGGTATAGTTCAATCAGTCCCAAATTAGATTGCCCTCTCTTCATTATTTATTATTATAAGACACACCATAGTTAATTTGAACTTTTTTTTTTAAAATAGAAATTTTTGTTTTCCCTTCAGTTTTGCCCATTAAAAGCAGACAGGGCTGTCCTTGGTACACAGCCATGTCTCTACGGATGACAAATCTACTCTCAAGTGATATATTTTTTGAGGGTTGGTTCATTAATAAAGATGGTGAATGAGCTCCCTTAACCTCATGTAAAGCCTTTGGCCTGCTCTGTCCTTGGGAAAAGCTCATTTATAGTGATTTTTAAAGTGTCTACAAGGTTTTTTTTCTAAAAATGTGACTTAGCTTTAACTTCAGAAATGACTTTTCAATTCTTTAATCAGAACTTCTGATTGAGGCACTACTGATCAAAAAATTAAACACTAAGCTTTTAGGGGTGCCTGGGTGGCTCAGTCAGTTAAGCATCTGACTTTGGCTCAGGTCATTATCTCACGGTTCCTGAGTTTGAGCGCCATATCTGCACTGAGAGTGCAAAGCCTGCTTGGGATTCTCTCTCTTTCCCTCTCTCTCTCTGCCCCTTCCCTACTGGTGCATGCTCTCTCAAAATAATAAAAATATAAATGCCTTCTCTAAAAAAGATAAATGCTAAACCTTTAATATCATCTGATCAATTCAACAGTGAAAGACTCTGAAGTACAATCATGGGGGATAGAATAGAATGATAAAGACATGGCATCTGTCTTTCAGGAGCTTGAGGTTTCACTGCTCATGGAAATAGAGAGCATAAATGGAACAAACAATGCATAAGCAATTAATGATCAATAAAGAAATTTTTGAATGCTAGAAGACCTGGCATTTAATTTCTAGTAACTTTTTCAGAAAAATAAAATTCTTTTTATAAATGTAATAGTTACTGTTTTATGCATCTGCTTAATAAATGAGGGCTTTTGGATGTGGCACTTTAGCAAGCATAGGAGATTTTTTATAGTGTCTTCATTCTGTGCTGACATGTTCAGAATAGGCGTTCTGGTCAATTAATGAAGAAATTCATATATTTGTTAATAGATATTGAAGAGTGGTCTTCAAATTCACTGATTTTTCTGAAATCATTCCTTTGGAAGCCTGAGATGCTTCAGTGAGGGTCAATGACATGGTTTAGTTAACTTGGAAATTTTTGGGGAATGTATAACAAAATGGTGCCAGAAGATCTAATTTGGTTTTCCAACATTCTAGCACTAACTGGAGCCATTCTCTTTTTCTTGGAAAGGTCATTTGTACTGAGACTTTCCATCAAGATGACAATCTGTTATTTATTGATTTTTAAAGTGTCACATCAACTATATTACCAATATGTTACCTTAATACCTTTGAACCCTGAACTTAGTCTTGTACAAAATAATTTCTTCAACAACCTATAATGACTTTAAAATTGAATTTCTTCATTAGAATAATGGGAAAGGGGGTTCTTCTTTGAGAAGATCACTTATTGGATATAATATTAAGAGATATTGCTTGCATGCTTAAAAGAGCTATGAAAAATTATCCTCACATTCATGGAAAGCTTAAATAAGAGGAATCCTAAATCTGTGATTCTACCTTCAACTTTAAGGAGATTGGGAAGGAGTTGATTGTTATGAGTAATGCACTCAGAATCTTCTTTGATACAGGCAGATATAATTATAGAAAGTGTGTTAATTTTCATAAGCCTACTATGGAGAAGATATTGGTAAGATGTGATACATTTTTCCAATGGATGATGCTCTCTAAGCATATGAGCCATGATGAAGCCATGATATATAATTTCTGGGCAATGCTGCAATTAATGATGTATAAAATATCTCTGATTTGTTGATGGGATAACTGTCTGAGAAAGAAAAGTTTTCCTTTTGATGGAAAATTATAAAACTTGGGGTCGCTTGGGTGGCTCTGTTGGTTAAGTGACCAACTCTTGGTTTCAGTTCAGATCATGATCTCACGGTTCATGGATTTGAGCCCCACATTGGGCTCTATGCTGGTGGTGTGGGGCCTGCTTAGGATTCTCTCTCTCTTCCTCTCTCTCTGCCCTTCCCTTGCTCATGCTCAATCTCTCTCTCAAAATAAATAAATTAATTAAAAAATATATAAAACTTGCCTTGGGACAAAATAAGCAAACTGGATATTGCCCACTGCTTTTTGCCAATTTAATAATTATGTATAAAAGTAATTGGGGAAGAATGAGGAAACCTTTGAGGAAGAACAGTGGGAGAAAAAGCAGCCTTCTCATCTGGCCCACGTTGGCTCCCCAAAGTACTGCCTGCAGAAGTGCACCTGTGAAGTGGAAGGGCAAGTCCTGTTACCCAAGGAGATGACTGGCAAGCACAAAGCAACACTGAAAGCCAGCACCCCAGATGAAGGCCTCAGGCTACACCCAGGGATGTCCCTGGTTCTGTTGCTGGAGGTACTCTGGAAACCTCTTTGCCATAAAAGGGTCTCTTTCACACACCTGTGTGAAAAGGACATGGGAGGGTCGGGGGAGTATCAGCAGTCAGACTGCTGGATGAATATCCCCTCTCCATCAGATCAATAAAATATTTCCTGATCTCAGAACAACAACAACAGCAGCAGCAGCAGCAGCAACAACAAAACCCCCCAATACATCAGAGTGGTAAAACTGTAGAAACCATAAAGTTCTGTTCTTGATATTTCCAAGTGATTGTCTCAAGTCTAGCATTTAGCTTGCTTTTTCCAATGGGAGGATCATGTGTGTATGAATCCAAGAGCTTTAACTATTGTATGCCGTTCACTTTCGGATTATGAGAGGAAACTTCTGTGGCTAAGTACTAAGGGACAAGGTGTTTTTTAAAGATTTATGCCACCACCCATACTTTGGGCTTTGGCTCATTGTTGTATTTATAAAATACTAAGAAAACCAAGTTTGCCTATACAAGTTTGTTGTTTTTTTTCTTTTTTATTCTGCTGAAACATCCCCAAAAATTCCTTGACAAAAATGTTTCCTTTATGGTAAAACATGACAAATTGATTTACAAAACTGTGTGAGCTGATATTGACTCTAAAGTGGGTTTTTTTAATTTTTATTTTTTCAATATATGAAATTTATTGTCAAATTGGTTTCCATACAACACCCAGTGCTCATCCCAACAGGTGCCTTCCTCAATACCCATCACCCACCCTCCCCACCCTCCCACCCCCCGTCAACCCTCAGTTTGTTCTCAGTTTTTAGGAGTCTCTTATGCTTTGGCTCTCTCTAAAGTGGGTTTTTAAAAACAGTGTGTAATGTAGCAGATCCTGAAGAGCAAAGCTTCTTATCACATGACAAAAACATAACTGTATTAGCTTAAAATAGTATTTTTCCTGAAGAATTTTGGTTTCCTTATTTTTTAAAATAGTTGGTAATTTTTTTTTTTTTTTTAGGTATTTTGACAGTCACTGAATCAGAAAGTTCTGAAAGCCTCATAAGAATAAATTCACAGGAGCTCAGTAAATTATAAAATAACAAATAATTTAGGATTGAAAAAACAAATTCTACTTCTAATACTGTTATTGCACTGATATCATTACATTATATACAGTAAAACAAGAAATTTCAAGAAGGGCAATGGGAAAGGGAACAAATGTTAAAGATCTACATTCAGAATACATTGCTATTTTTGTTAGAAAACAGTTGAGTGTGTGATTGTCTGGAGACTAAAAGTGCTTTTGAAAGTATATTGGTATAGTACATTCGATTATTGATTATTTCCAAAGGTGTTGCCAAATTTTCTCCTCTTTTAAAAGTATCTACTAGATAAATTTTAAACTCACTTTTTCGAGAGAGTTAGCTAATTTGGAGGCACAACTACTATAATACTCAGTCCTTGAAATCAACATAGAAAGTCTTAGGTATAGTCCTGCTGAGTCTATTACTTCCTGGAAATCCTTGCTGCAGGTTTTGTAATGGCATCAACTGTTCTATGGATCTGGACTCCAGCTATTCCTAGATGTTGCTTTCATCAGCCTCTCCAGTTGTGTAAGTGATTGATAATCATTCTCCCCCGCCCCCCCCCATCTCTCTCTCTCTCTCTGTCTCTCTCTCTCTCTGCAAATAGCTCCCAGTACTGCTCCCTGTAGATAATTTTAACAATGATAACTGAATCTTGTTTTTCTCCCAGGTTTCCTTATCAATTTATCTCAGTTTAGCTTTAAGCATTAAATTACCAGGTATATTGTTCGATGGCAGGGCCAAAATGACTGTCTTATTTCTCATATGTGGTGTTAATTTTGTTTTGCTGCATAATAAATTACCACAAAGTTAACAGTTTATAACAACAAAAATCTATGATCTCAGTTTCTGTAGGTTAGAAGGTTAGGCAGAACATAACTGGGTCCTTTGCCTGGGTCTCTGCAGGTCTCAGGCATGTCACCAGAGGTTGTGGTCTTAGCGGGAGCTTGGGGTCTTCTTCCTAACTCATCCAAGTCATTAGAAGAATTTACTTTCTTTGGTTTTAGGACAGTGGTCCCTGTTTTCTTTCTGCCTGTCAGCCAGAGGTCACTTTCAGGTCTTAGGGGAGCTGTCTCAGGTTCTAGTCATGTAGTTCTTTTAGAACATAAAGGATTAGTTTTTCAAAACCAGCAGGAGAATGTCTTTTACTTTGAATCCCAGTCTATTTTGAATAACTCTTCCCTAACTAAGTCAGACCCATTCAAAACAATCTCCCCTTTGGGCCTCCTGGGTAGCTCAGTCAGTTAAGTATCCCACTCTTGATTTCAACTCAGGTCATGATCTCACGGTTCATGAGTTTGAGCCCCACGTCGGGCTCTTCACTGACAGCGTGGAGACTGCTTGGGATTCTCTCTCCCTTTCTCTCTCTCTCTGTCCTACCCCTCTCAAAATAAATAAATAAACTTAAAAAATAATCTTCATTTTGACTCACTCAGAATTAAATCTGCAAAATTCCTTTATCTGTATCATATGACATAATTTAATCTTGGGAGTAAAATCCACCATATTCACAGACCTGTTCATACTCAAGGGGGAGAGGATTCTAAAAAGAATGTGTGTAAAAGGGGGAGGGGATCTTATGGGCCATCTTAGTATTTTGCCTACTACCTGTGCCATGTCTTTTCACAATGAGTTTCTATTTTCAGCATTGTTTCAGGATCAGAGTGTGGAATTAAAGGTATATTAGTGAGTGCTGTGACAGAGGCCTTGTGGGTCCATAACTACAATAACCTTGTGGCTGCCATCTGCATTTGTTCCCCAGAGCCCTTACTATATAATTACTGAGTCCTTTGGCCTTTTTAAAAAATATATTTTTGGCAACCAAATAAGTATTAAAAAGCTTCTTTAATTACTATTGTGACATAAAAATATTACGAAGATATTTAGGAAAAGATATGAATTTATGTAGAGATAGTGTCCAAGAATCTGTTGGAATGTAGCATACCTTATCATGTATTCTATATGGAAAATCTGATCTTTATTTATTTATTTTTTAAGTGTTTATTTATTTTTGAGAGAAAGCGAGTACCTGGAGGGGAGGGGCAGAGAGAGAGAGGGAGAAAGAGAATCCCAAGCAGACTTCACACTGTCAGTGCAGAGCCTGATGTGGGGCTCGAACTCACGAACCATAAGATCATGGCTTGAACCGAAGTTGGATGCTTAACTGACTGAGCCTCCCGGGTGTCCCTGGAGAATCCGATCTTTAAGTGTAGAATGCTTTAGTTGTCATCCTTGGTTGGTCTATTCCATGTCCTAGTTTAACATGTAGATATGCTCAGCAAATCTACAGGTGAAAGAAAGCTAACAGTATTAGTAAATGTATTACAGTTACAGAATTGAGATCCAAAAAGCATTCTAACAGAATAAAAACAATTGGCTAAAGTTAACATGGTAAAGTTTGATAAGGATAAATATAAAGTTCTGCATAGCATTACTGTTTTTCCTAAATGAGAAACATTGTCACAGATAGAGGTTGGTGAGAACATGGTTTAGCAAACGTTTTAAATATGAAAAAGATTTAGAAATTTTGGTTAACAGTGAATTCCATGCGAGCCAATAGTAATATAAGGTTTCCAGAAAGCACTGATGGGGTATGTAAGAGTAAGGGAGGTAATAATTCTGCCCTTTTAATCAACACAGTAAGTAAACGGCATCTGCTATCTTTTTTTTCCTTTTCTCACTTATCCAAACTAATTTCTCAAGGTTTGAAAACATCTTTGATGCCTATTTATGTATTAACATTTTGTCTATTCTGCTTACTAAATATAAATCACTTTGTATTCATATTATGTCATTAATTTGTATCAATGTTTATTTTGAATGGCCCTTAATTTTTAGCTACGGTTTGCAAGTAATATAGGTCCATGTTCATATAGGTATATCTACTTCTAAAATTAGACTTGTTTTGGAAGTTTCTTGTCCTTGAACCAAGAGTTGTCTTTTGTCCAACAGGATTAGGGAAACTGAAGAGTATAAAAAAATCCTCCCCTCTGTTGCTTATCCTTGCTCCTTATATATACCTCCTAAATTTTGAGACTATGTAAATGACTTTCTTCTACAAAATAGGACTAAAATGTGGTTTTACCAGTTGATTCCAAGGCTATGTGCTTAAGAAATAAAAATAATCGAGTCTCTAGCAAGCTAATTCCATGAAATCCTTTTAGCTACCAGAGAATTTCACTTGGTACCCAGGGCCAAATGGAGAGGTCTAAAACATTTCAAATAAACAACTTTAAGTGGATTCTTAAACTAGGTGTAAGAAACTGATCTTTCAGGGTACTAGATCATCCCTACATAAAGCATGCAGGCATGCATTTATTTATTTATTCATTTATATCTGTGTTCAAAATATACTTAATATAAAACTTAGTTACATTATAAGCGCTGTAATAATTCCTATATCTTGGGGTGCCCAGATGGCTCAGTTGGTTGAGTGTCCAACTCTTGATTTTGGCTCAGGTTATGATCTCGATTCATGAGTTCGAGCCCCATGTCAGGCTCTAAGCTGACAGCACAGAGCTTGCTTGCGATTCTGTCTGTCTCTCTCTTAAAAATAAATAAATAAACATTAAAAAAATAAAAATAAATAATTCCTATATCTTAATTTTCTAGCTTAAAAAAAAAGAGAATGCTTCAGTACAAAATTTCTATCGAACCAGAGGCCTCCTTTAGCCTTTATTTTTTTTTTTAATTTTTTTTAACGTTTATTTATTTTTGAGACAGAGAGAGAGCATGAATGGGGGAGGGGCAGAGAGAGAGGGAGACACAGAATCGGAAGCAGCCTCCAGGCTCCGAGCCATCAGCCCAGAGCCCGACGTGGGACTCAAACTCACAGACTGCCTGTGAGATCGTGACCTGAGCTGAAGTCGGATGCTCAACCAACTGAGCCACGCAGGCCCCCCTCCTTTGGCCTTTAAACATGGCTGCTAGACTGCTGACTTCCTCACTTTCTCCCTCTGTTCTCACCCTTCCTCTATTTCTTCCTTTTTTATTATGAAATATAGTATGCATATTAATTAATTTATATATTTTAACAGTAATGATAATAGTAATAATATCAAGATCCATGTAAATACCATTCAGCTTCTAAAATAATGTTTGAAGCCTCCCGTGGGTTTCTCCCAAAATGCATCTTCTTGCTACTATCTACCAATAAATGAACACTCTTTTCTAGGAAAGAGTTTTTTAAAAAACTTTCAAATATGTCTTTGCTGTTCTTCATAGTTTATTATATGTCTAAATGATAACATTTTTAGTTTTGGTTCTTGAGATATAAATACAGTTTATTCTTATTTTGCTTAAAATATACTTTTTAATATTTATCCTTACAGATGTGTGTAGCTATATATTGATGCATTGAGTTTTGATGTTGAATACTGTTCTACTGTATAAATATACCACAATTTATCAGTTTTGCGGTCAGTGAACATTTGTATTGTTTTCAGTCCTCTCTCCCTTTTCCTTTGTCTACCCAGAACAGTACTTCAAAAAGCATTCTTACACATGTATGCTGGTGCATGTGTGCCAGAATTCTTCTCAGGAATGGAATTGCTGGGTCCTACACTAGACGGAGCCTCCACTTTATCTGTGGTGCCAAAGTGTTTCCTGAAGTGACTGTACCAATTTGTATTCTCACCAGTGTTGTATGAGAGTTCTAGTGCTCTGCCACATTCACAGCCTTTGGTATGGTCTAATTCTTTAATTTTGATTTATATGGAAGATGTGAAATGGCATCTCATTGTGGTTTCAGTTTTCATTTCCCTGCCTACTAATGAGATAAACTTTTTATTCTTATGTTAATTGATCATTTATGTTTCTACTACATGGTAAAATGACTATTTTGTTTTCTTTTTTCTATTTGCTTTTCATGTTGCTCATATTCTTGATTTGTAGGATTTAATTATATATTGTATACATAAAGCCTTTGGTGGCTTAGTGTGATTATCTTACATCTGATTGTAGGTTGTATTTTAAAAATTCTCCTGATAGTGTCTTTGAGGAACTGAAGTTAATTTTATTAGATACTTAAAAACTTTTCCTTTATGAATTGTGCTTTTTACATCTTTTAAGCAGATCCTTTCTTATTCCCCAAATCATAGAAATATTATTTTTGAATAATTTCTTCTATGAGTTTTAAAATTTTGCCTTTCCTATTGAAGGTCTTTGTTTATCTGGATGTGATTTTTATTATGGCAGAAGGTAGGAATTCATTCTAATGTTTTTAATGTCAGGGATCTGTAGACTTCTATAAAGGACAAAATAGTAAAAATTCAGGCTTTTCAGGTCATATAGTCCCTGTTGTAATTTTTAGCTCTGCCACTGTAGCAAAAAAAGCAACCAAGGACAGAACTTGAATGAATGGGCATGGCTGTGTTTTAATGAGACATTATTTACAAAAGCAGAAAGCTTACTGGGTTTGGCTTGTGGACTGTATTTTGCCAGCCCTCAATATGGATAACTAATTGTCTCAGATAAATTTTTTGTTTCTTTTCCCATTGATGTCCACTGTCTACTCTGTTGTATGAAATTTCCGTATACATATGAGTCTGTTTCTGAGCTCTGTATTTTTTTTTTATTGTTTTACGTGTTCATTCTTGTCCTATCATCCCATGTCCTAACTATTATAGCTTTATTATAAGATTTAATATCTGGCAGAACAAAAACTTGTGCCTGATTCTTTAGATGTGTCTTGGCCTTTTTTGGCTATCCCTCTTCTATATAAATCTTAAAAATCAACTTGAGTTCTATAAAACCTCATTTAGAATTTGACTGAATTGTATTACATCCAATTGGGGAGAACTAAAATTAGAATATTGTATTCCTATTTATCTCTCCTTTTATTTGGGTCATCTTTAATATCTTAAACTAAAGTTGATAATATTCTCTTCAGTCTTACACATCGGTTTTTAGATTTATTCCTAGTTACCTTACTTTTGTGTTACTACAGTAAATAGTATGTTTCTAAAAATTGCCATTTTCTAACTACTGTTGATGTGTAGAATTTCAATTTACCAGCTAAACTCTCTTAATAATTCTAATGCTTTTCCTTAGGGGGTTTATTGTCTTTGTACAATGCCAATTTTGTTTTTTTCCACTCCTCACATTGTTCATTATTTTATTTGATTCCACTGACTACAGCTTCTGGTACAATGTTGAATAGAACTAATGAGAGTGGGGATCCTTGTATTTCCCCTGCTTTTAAAGAATGATTCAACTTTTTCACTACTTCGTATGATGTTTGCAGGAGGTTTTCTGTTTGGAAGATGTACTTTATTTAGGTTAAGGAATTTGCTTTATTTTCCATTTTATATCTGATAATTACAGTTTTTGGTTTGATTCTTTATCTCTTTTTCTTATGATTCTCTCTCACAGAAGCTTATTTTTTCATGTATGTCGAGGCCATTTCTCTCAGAATATCATCAGTAGGTATCTTTTGATCCCTGGATCAAAGTGTTTTCTTTCAGGAGAGGAATTGTGTTTGCTCCTGGTAATGTGGTCACCATCATCTCATGACCCTTACAACTAATTTTTGGCCTAAGACTTTTTATGCCACTCAGTTAATATGAATTCCTATGCAGGGTAGACTTTTTTATTTTTTTCTGAAGAATCCAGAGTTAAGGCTAAGAATGATTTGTATTATTCTTTTGGTGGGACGGTTTTTGGGTTTCTCTCTTCCCCCTGCTCCCATCTTCTGAGAATGTCATCCTTTGAAAGCATCAGGTTTAAGGGAGCTTCTCTAATCTGACCTTCTACTCTAAAAGGGCCTTTGGCTTTGTCTTCTGTTCTTTATATGTAGCTGATTAAAAACTCAGGGTTCAGGTTAGCAAGAATTGCCATATTTTTCAAAGCAACTGCCAATTCCCACGCTACTTATTTCTTTTTTTTTTTTTTAATTTTTTTTTAACGTTTATTTATTTTTGTGACAGGGAGAGACAGCATGAACGGGGGAGGGTCAGAGAGAGAGGGAGACACAGAATCTGAAACAGGCTCCAGGCTCTGAGCTGTCAGCACAGAGCCTGACGCAGGGCTCGAACTCACGGACCGCGAGATCATGACCTGAGCCGAAGTCAGAGGCCTAACCGACTGAGCCACCCAGGCGCCCCACCACGCTACTTATTTCTGAGGATTTGTGTTTTGTTTCTATTCTGGCCCTTGAGAGTTCTCTTAAGTTTTTGTCAACCGGGCAAGCATTAGGAAAAATGTTTTAAAATATTTCATTTAGCATTTTTAGTTGTGCTATACCAGGAGGAGATTCCATGAACATCAATTCTGCTACATTACTGAAATCAGTATTTATTTCCCCTTTGTCTTTATTTATGGTGACAGCTTCCTGTCCTGAGCTATAGCCTACCTGACCATGGCTAACCTTTAAATCAGTGGTTCTCAAACTTTGCTGTACATTGAAACCACCTGGGAAACTTTTAAAAATCCTGATGCTCAGGTAACACTCCAGATAGATTAGATTAGAATATCTGAGACATCAGTAATTTTTAAAGCTCCCACAGGATTCCATTGCATAGCCAAGGTTAAGAACAACTCCTTAAAATCTGGCTGCCCATTTTGATTCATGTCTATTCCTGTTCACCTGCCTTTGTACTTTCCTCAGCCAAACCTTTTGCTTTTGAGGCCAGATGACCACATTCACAGAAAACAATTTTCTAATGCTCTTGACCCTCTTCAAACCAATGTGCTTTTTGTGTAACTAAATCTACTCTACCTGTGGTCAACTGAATAAGAAAATGTTCGGCTTGTTTTACTTTTCTTTACTACATTCTGGTTTTTTTTTCTTTTATATCTTTCACAGTATGCTGATGCAATTTTGTTTTCCTTTGCTGAGAAATTTTTAGTGCAAAGTCTCTTAATTCGCTAATTAATTCTGATAGACTAGTTTCAGAGTCTCAGCAAATCAGTGTGTGATATGCTTAGATTATGAATAGTTTAGCACAGAAAATGATGTAATTTCAATGGAATAAATTAGAGCCAATTAACATGGCAGAGTCAGTTATCTTTTTGAATAATGCAGATTTGTTCAGAAAAGCACTCTTTTATCTATAAAATGATCCATGCTTTTAACCGCTATGACTGTCATCACCCTTTTCCCTTTGGAGGTAAGAAAAAAGGAGAAAATAAATAACAAGAGCATTTAGGCCAGATATAGCAAAACAGAGAGGTAGGGTTGTCACAGACTTTGTTCTAGGTCAGAGTTTGTTAATTAACCATAACATGTTATTAAAATGCTGTGTTTTATGTCTTTAATGTAGCGCTTAGAGCATCTAAAACTGTGACACAATTTTAAATTTACAATGATTTCTTCAGGGGAAGTAATAATGACATTATTTCCTGCAAGTAAAACAAGTTGTTTCACTTTTTGGAGCTTTCTTATGTATCTTTTAGGGCTTGGAACCAAGTAGAGTAAACAGAGATCTAACTACAATATTAGCACATGATTAGTTTAACGCATTAATTTTAGTGTCTACAAGATAAAAGATATCTCCCCAAGTGAACAGATGGCTTAACTAGGAATGGCAGATTTCTCATGATTTAATGGTAAGAGTTGTGGTCTGGAAAGCTTTGGAGAAAAATCACATTCTTTGGGCAAGTTGGTCTTTAGAAGCCCGCTATTGCTTTCCATAATAATGGATAATTATCATTATTTTCCTCTGGGGAACATTGTGTGGAATAACTAATTAATGATTGCGATGCACTTTGGAAGACATTCTGAGTAACTTTTCAGTATTTTACGTTTGAGTTTCAGGAGAAAATGAGTATAGATAAAGGAAACCTGGGAGAAAGAAGCTCTTATTTCCACATCTCATAAAATGATTTTTCTGAATTTTTGTTAATAGATTTAGTTCCTTTTCAAAGATGCTATTATAATTTTATTTCATGCTTGAGGATGCTGCTTTTTACTATTTTTCGAAAGCTCTGCTGCTGTGTGATGATCCTGTGTGCCTAGAAGTGGCTGTACATTCCAGTACATGGTGTGATAAGTTTTCTATAATGTTGTCTGTTGGTTAATGCTATCTTTTGGTATTTGAAGACCTGAATTTTCACCCTGTTGGACATATTTCTGATTTATTTTCAAGAAAGCCATCTCTAATTGTCACACATCAGGCATGGTTGACTGTAGCTCTTATTTCCTAAACCAGTTATGTGGTAACTAGTTTCCAAAGATCCCTCTCTCCCAATGAATCATACCCTCTGGTATTTATACCCTTGTCTAGTCTTTTACACATTGAATCTGGGTTGGCTGTTTGTAACCAGATTGATGATGCATATATATTTTAAAGCCAGGTTTTAAAAAGTCCTGCAGCTTCTGCCCTGATTTCTTGGAATGCTTGCTGTAGGGGAAACCAGCTGCCATGTTAGAAGTCCAGCTAATTTTGAGACTTCCATTCTGTAATGCTGCTCAAGCGAGGTATTTGAAGGAGTCACTGGGAAAGATATATATGATATATGTTTGACCAGTTCACGGGTGTACAGCCATCCCAGCAGAAGTACCAGAGATGTGAGTATAGAAACATCTTCGGTGTGTAGACCAGTCAAGCCTTCACATGACTCCCGGGTCAACGGTTACCTGATTGCAACTACGTAAAAGAACCCAAATAAGAGCAGCCCAGGTGACCCTGATCCACACACAATTTTGAGTGGGAACAAAATATCCTTGTTTGAAGCCCCTAAGTTTTGTGGTGGTTCTTTAACATGGCAGAGAGAAGCAGAACAAGGGACAATGAAGACTTTGACATGGATTGCTACACTGATATCATAATGTTTTTTCCATTTTGATTACCTTTGCCAATAGTATCAGGCAGATCCTTCATATGTCAAGGTAGTGTTCTTAAAACTTGCCACAGTGATATTTAAAAGAGTACCTTTTCTGGTCTCCAGTTCTATCCATGTGGTTCATGCTTGCTTGAAAGTAGAACTGACCCTGTGACCTCTTTTTAATATTTCAAGAAGTCTAACTGAAATGGTACATTTATTCAAAATAAGGCTGCATAAATGTGTTAAGACAGTATGTTTCTTTATTGTTGTCTGTATTTATCAGTCTCTCTGTGTATCTCATTGAAATGAATTCTACTTAAACGCAGTGTTTTTGTTGTTGTTTATTCTTGTAGGTGAATATCGTAAAACAGGGAATTCTTTTGAGGAGAATAAAAAGAATTTTCTTAGCATATATTAGGCTTTGGTAATGTTTCCCAATATTTAGCTCTTTCCCTCTTCTAAGTCCATAGAAGACTGTACCTTCCAACCCCCGTACATTCAGGTTGAGCTGTGTTTTGGTCTGGACAATGGAAAATGGGCTGTGAATAGAAATGATGTGTGTTATTTCTGAGCCTGAGTATTTATTGCTGGCATAAAATGTATCACGCTGTCTCTTCTGCTACAGTCAGCATGAACATGTGTTCCATATAGTGAAGTTTCAAAGTAGAGGAATGTCTAATATCCTGAATCCCTAAGTGGCCATGTAGAGCAGTCTTCTATAGACTTGAGTTAGGCATGTAATATGAATGAGAAATAAACTTGTGCTGCATACATTCGCTATGATTTCAGGATTAATTTTTTAATTAATATAAATTAATTAATGTAAATTAATTTTTAATGGGTTAGCACTAGCTAACCTATCTTAATACAGAAAGTTTTGTCTCTTAAAATAATGGCTCACAGCAAGAATTGGGAGAGATGGTGTACTTAATGGATCTGTAAGCACCTAGCTCTGATTAGTTAATTGTAGAAAGCACATAGCAAAGCAGTGAGAGAATCAAAGACCAGAAGAGAACAGGTTGGAAAATTGGGATTCTACCAAGAGGCTGATCCTAGTTGGAGATTTTTGGCATAAGAACTAGAATAATGAGGGATGTGAAAATAAAATTTTTCCTTTTTGGTTTTGTTCAAAACTGTTCTGATCTTCTTTGCTCAACAATCTAGTCTCTACTTTGATGCCAGAGTGATATTTTCAAAATGACAATCTGATATCACACCGCTGCTTAAAACGTTTCATTGGCTTTATGTTATTTGAATAAACATCAATATTCTTGAATTGGTATGATTTACCACACTCTTCTGATTCTCTGTTTCAGCCATACTGGATTTTTAAGGACGTGTGTTCTTTCTTTATCTGAAACTTTGTTTTCACTGCCCATCCTTTCAACCTCCCACTTTTCTAGTTAATCCTATTTAGCCTTCAGATCTCAGCTCAGTTCTTCCTCTTTAGTAATCTTGCTCTGACCATTTAGGTCTTTTGTTAAAGATATTCATAGAACTGAGTTTCTTTCCTTCAGGGCAATCACCTCAGTTTGTAATTTACATTTTTAAGTGTAATTATTTGATTAATAGTTGTCTTTCACTGCATGATGGTAGGATCTTGTTTGTATTCCTCAGCATTTTAAGCCAATACATAGAAGGTAGAATGAATGCCTTTGTAGGCCTTTACTGTGAAGGGCCCAAAAAATCCAAACGATCTGAGGAGCAGGAGAGAAGAATTGATTTGTAGTGTATTGTAGCCATACCATAATTGGATCACTGGGTTTTAATGCGGTTAAACAAATTGGGATCAACTGTTTCATGTGAATACAGTGTGGTTTCAATTGTCTATGTTTTAAGCTTCCTGAGCAACTTGTTTCTTTGTTTTCTTTTTTGTTATAGAAAGATAAAAGACAGGTTTACTTAGCACATAGGGTAGCAAATAAACTCTATAAATAGTAGCTGCTTTCAATAAATATGTGTTGAATGACTGAATGATAATGTTTTATAAAATGGTATGGGCAGTTCATAACCTCATGGATATCTTTTGATGAGGAAGAGAATGATCCTGGAAAGAATCACATAGAAAATTCCTTAGTGCCTGAAAATGGATATAAAGATTTTAATCTGGAATCTGCTTGAAAGTGTTTAATTTACATTCAGCAATGGTCTTATCCTAATTGTGACACTAAATTAAATAATTTATTTGGATTAAATTGTAATTGGCAGTACTTTTCATTTGGCCATTTAAGAAAATATGAGAGATGGTGTTACTTCTCTTCTGTTTCATCTTTCTACCCTCTATTTCATTTTAAATTTCAATCAAATGTGACTTAAACCTCTTCTGGAACTGGTTAACTCTATAGCATGGAAGCAAAGATAATTAAATGAAATAACATTCAGGATTTAAAAACCATCATGTATAAAAGATACCTACAGTGTTTATGAAGGTTTCATGTTATCATTTTCATGGAATTACTTTGGAACAGTATGTAAGAAAGAAGTTCATACCTCACTATAATTTCATTGCTACAAATGTGTCTTAATTTGACAACTTTCTTCCTAATGAAACCTCTTTAATTTTGAATTTGTGGTTGAACCCAGTGTTGCTCTAACTACGAGTAATGTTATTTTTACATATTTAATGATAGAGCCCAAATTTATGGTTATAATTTTTGAAAATAGGTGAGTAGGGAGTTATTCCTTTTGTGTGTGTCCTCCACTCTATCTAACATACTTTGCACACAGGAAGTGCTAAGTAAATGTCATTTGAGTTAACCAAATTGCAGAATTATCCAAAGCGGTGGAGGTTTTATGAAAATTAGATTTCCTTAACTTATTCTCAATTTCATTTATTATCACATGTCTTCCACTACAAATAGAAATATTTACCAAAATAACTTAAAATTGGTGCAAACTAGAATTGTGGGGAGTATGGACCAGTCCTTGTGCTACTGAAGCATAAATATTTTTTTTGTAGGTAGTATCTTCAAGTAGACTGTATGCAAAAAAGCGTCCTTTATATGCAACCTGAATATATATTTCAGTATTGCACATCAGAACTTTCTGAATATTTTGTATATGAGATCAGGTGAATACTTAATCAAGTGAAATAAAAGAATACTCCTTAGCTTATGAATAGGATAAAAAGTACACTGTTCAGCCTGAAAAAGAATGTTTACTTGAATGTAATTCCCATAAGGGAATACTTAACTTGGGATCAAAGGCTCTTAACCCAGGGTCTATCAAGGAGGGTACATAGATGAGCTTTAGAATATCTGTGAAGTCTTTGCAATTTTATATAACATAATTGAGTATGTCTTCATGGATTAAACCAGATTTATAAATGAGTTTCCTGAGAGCTTATATATTTCTATTTGTTAAGACTTATTGAATTGTATACTTAAAGACAATCAATTTTTTGTATGTAAATTGTACCTCAGTTAAGCTGACCATCTCCCTGAAAGCTATGGGTCAGTGTTTCCAAGACATTAAAAGTAGACTAGTAGCAGACAGCAAGACACTTAGCAGTTTCTTCTAGATGGAACCTTTTCTTTCAGTTTTGCCCTTTCTTTGAGAACAGCTGCCAGCATACTTTCTATTTTTGTGCACAGACTTCTATAATTCACATATAAATGGAGGCAGGAACTAGGGAGGATATAGAAGAGTAGGTTAGCCATGAGTTAACCATATTGCCTTGATGATGAGGATCAAATAAGGTTAATAAAATGTCATTGGTATTCAGTAAATTATTTTCAAGTAAACTAAGACTTTAAAATATGGGAGCTGTGTTAGGAAATTCCTGAGTAATTTAAGGTGATACATATGTCCTTATGTTATTTAGTTTTTGATGATCTGTAAGGTGGGAGCCAAGAAACCCGGGCTTTAGTCTTTTGCCAATAACTTGCTTAAAACATTACTTGTGACTTTAAACAAATTAAATTTTTTTCTTGTCTCCTTTTCTTCACCTATAAAATGGAGATTATGTAACTTTCTCTGTATTCCCTATCATCTCAATACTCTGACATAGGACCTGGCACAGGGTTGACATTTCACTTTTTTTTTTAATTTTCAAATCAATGATTTTCTTACAATATTTAACAACATCAATTAATTGAAAGATTCACTTTATTTTGAATAGAACAGATGGTTCATGTAGGAAAATAGGGAAACTTGAAGTGGATTCTGGACATTTTAGATTTTAAACATATATTCATCAAGATGTAAAATATGATTTTTTAGGTATACTCCATGTAGCTTCAGAAAGATTCATTAATTTGTGCATTGTTACATACGTAGGGTAAAAAGGCATGATTGCTATTTAAAATCACATGAACAAAGAGAAAAGACAACCTATGGAATGGGAAAAATATTTGCAAACCATATATCTGATAAGGGGTTAATATCTACAATATATAAAGAACTCATACAAATCAATAGCAAAAAATAATCCAAATTAAAAAAGGGGAAAGGAGCTGTATAGGCATTTTTCTAAAGAAGACATATGAATGGCCAAGAAATTCATGAGAAGATGCTTAATGTGACTAATCATCAGAGAAATGCAATCAAAGCCACAATGAGATATCACCTCATGCCTATTAGAATGGCAATCATGAAAAGTCAAGAGATAACGAATGTTAGCAGGGATGTGGAGAAAAGGGGACCATTGTGCCTGGTTAGTAGGATTGTAAATTGGTACAGGCACTATGAAAAACAGTGTGGAGAATCGTCAAAAAAATAAAAATATAACTACCATATGATCCAGCAGTTCTACTTCTGGGAATATATCTGGAGGAAATGAAACACTGTCAAAGAAATATCTGCACCCCCAAGTTTATAGGAGTATTATTTATAATAGCCAAGAAATGGAAACAACCTAATTCTCCAGCAACAGGTGAATGACTAAATAAGATATAAATACATGGAATATTATTCAGTCATAAAAAAGAGGAAACTCTTTACAATATGGATGGACCTACAAGGCATTGTGCTAAGTGAAATAAGTTAGAGAAAGACAAATACCATATAATTTCATTTATATGTGGAATTTAAATAACGCCCCCCCCCCAAACTCATAGACAAAGAGGTCAGATTTGTGTTAAAGGGGGGGGGGGAGAAGGAAGAATTAAAGGAAGATGGTCAAAAGATACAAATTTCTTATTATAAGGTAAATAAGAACTAAGCATGTAATGTACAACATAAAGACTATAATTACCACTACTGTATAATATATAAGGAAGTTGTTAGGAGAGTAGACCACAAGGATATCACAAGGAGGAATTATTTTTTCTGTTCTTTTTTTTTTTTTGTATCTATATGAGGTAATAGGTGTTAACTAAACTTATTGCAGTAATCACTTCATGATATATGTGAGTCATATCATTATGCTGTATACCTTAAAAAGGGATATATGTCAGTGATACTTTTATAAACTGGAAAACCCCTCAAAACCATATGAACCTTCCAAAGAAGGAGGTTCTGCCAGAAGAACTCTGTAGGTTTTTTGTGTTTCTGATGTATAAATGGCCTTCTGTTTTCCCTAAGCACCTTGATTGTCCCCCCCTATTTGCAGGGGAAGGCTTGGAGCTAAATTTGGAAGTAGGATTGGTACTGTTGAATTTTTCTGCAAAATAGAGCAACATTTGGACTTCCTAGAAGGCATGCTTAAAGTACATGGAGAGGAGACATGAGAAGGACCAGGCAACAAGGCCAGAAGTTTGTGCCAACAAAGCATTTAATTTTGGATGTCCTACAGGCACTTTAGACCCAACATACCCCAAACTGACCTCATAAATGCCACCCTGTTCCAATATAGTCCTTTTTCATGCTTTCTGTCCAAGTGAATGTTTCCACCATATATCAACTTGCACAAGTCAGAAAGCTACGAATCTTCCTTTATATCTGTGTCTTCCTCATCACCTTATCCAAGACCTGTTGATTTTATCTCATGGATATTTTTGTCTACTTTTCTTACTATGTACCCAGCAACACCTCTGTTCAGATTACCCAGAGCTTGAACTTTCTAATGGATCTCTTTATATGCATTGTTGTCCTCTCTGCTCTGTTCTTTTCCCTGCAGTTAAGAGAGTTAAGAGGCTGATATGCCATTCCTCTGCTTAGTTTTTGATGCCATCCCTGCTTTTAAGGTGAAGTTCAAAATCCTCTTCATGGCCTGGGAAGTTCCTGCATGCACTAGCCCGGACCACTTCTTTATTTTCATCCCACTGCTCTTATTCTTGCTCCAGTGATATTAGCTGGGCTTTCTTTTAGCTCCTTCAATGTTCCACACTCTTTCACACCCCAGGACACTTACATGCCCAGTTATGTCTTCTTGGATGTCTTTCTCCTGTTTTTATATCTAGTTAGTTCATTTTGCCTTTCAGTAACCTATTCAAGCAGCATTTTCTTAGAGAAGCTTCTAACTTCAGACTAGGTTTGGTTTTCCTGTTATTTGCTGTCATGGCCAATGTTTCTTCATAGTTTTACGATAATTTTAAATTACACATTTATGTGATGATTTTACTTGTGTCTGTTTTTTCCATTAAACTCTAAGCCATATGGGTCTGTTCTGCCCCTAATTTTATCTTCAGTTCTTAGCACAATGCTTAGCATAATAGTCACTCAAATATTGAATGAAAGAAATATCAATGGAAGATATCTCATTTACATACTGTCCAATTTTCAGAGAGTTGTCTGTTTTAAGTTGCATTCCTTGGAGTGGCGATGAGCACTCTGTTCCATTCACCCTTATCACACCTGTGTCCTATGGCAGGTGAAGTTGGGGTTTATAATGTGACTATATAAACCAAGGACTTTTGAAGGCTGCCTATACGATGTTACATTCCAGAGTATTTAAGTTACACACGTGATATCACATTGTCATGATACATTTCTTTTGGGCAAAAATACCCAGTAGTGCCCTCAGTTTGTTCGTTGGTGATAACAAATGCCTCCTGGGTCACCTTAAGCCAGTGTGCATACTTCTTGCCAGCAGAGAACTTAGAGGGTGGCTGTCTGAACCAGCAGTGGCAAGTGAGGGCACCTAATGACCAGAGGGCAAAGAATCATTTCTGAGCTATAGGATAATACAGCCACTTTGTTCAGTGATATTAATGTAATTTAGTCATGTTGCCAAACAGTTAAAGTCATTTAAATTTGAGTCTTGTATATTTTTGCTAAACTTCTGAAGTGTTATTTTTAGTAATATATTGTTGGCTTCTTTGCCTTTTCGATTCCCCTGTCACATTTTGTTAACTAGAGAAATTTTGGATTTGGTGCTTATTCAGACAATAGAGATAGTATAGTGTCTCACTGCTTTGGCAGATGATTTATATCATATTTCCTATATTTTCCATTTCCTCTCCTTTGCTCTCCTTTCCTTCTTTGCCCATTTTTCTCTAGCCTTTTTTATCCTGTCTCAAGACCCCATCTCTTATTTACATGTTTTTATGGTTAAGTCAATCCATAAATGTAGACAGAAAGATGTACAAATGTCAGCTTTCTATTTTCAGCGGAAATTACCTTCCCAGAATGTTTATAAAAATGGATTACTTCTCTCAGGAGGTTCATTCATCAAGAAACAAGTTGGTCCTCCTGTACAAAATGGAATGGAAATAGAAACAGTCAAAATATAGTAGGATAAACACAGCAATCAGAGATTGGATGGGGAGGGGAAGCCTAATTTGGAGGAAAAATGTTGGCTGCTTGTGAGGCAAAGAAATAGAACAGCAAATGTTCCTTCAAATTGCAACATTAGAGGAAGGTTATCCAGGGATGTACTAGACTTTTAAAATATTATCCAGAACTGCTTTGAATCAAGGTTGGGCTTCTAGAATTATAGCTAAGATCCATGCATATGTCAACATCATAATTTTACGGGATTCTAGAACATAAGAGCTGGGAGAATTCCTTAAGATAAGAAAGGCTATGTATTACCCAAGGTCACATCACATGTCATAACTGGGACTAGAATCCAGATATCCTGATTCCCAAATCATTTTTTAATGTCACTGTAATTGTTCTCTGGTTCTTTGTAGTTGCATTTCCTATGTCATCTATGTCCTTCCCTGTGCTGTCTAGTTTGCTGTCTGGGATGTGATCATCAGACCGTTTTAGTGACACCTCCAACACTGGCAACCACATTCTCAGTAGCAGTGTTTCTTAAAGGAGAATGGCATATTATGCAGTCTAACTAGAGTATCCTCGCTTTTACCCATGGAGAAGTAGTTTACTTGACAAATGGGCTACGGTTGAAAATCTATCCTAACAACATTCAAAGACTTTGTTAAGGGAATTGATATCTTAACTTTTTTGTGCACACAAGATGAAGTAAAGATTTTTGGCTTTCTTTTCCTATTATGTATAGAAAATAACATTTCCCTTACTTTAAACATAGTTTTGGGGGTAAAAAATGAGATAATTCATACCTAACTATAACTAAAGTACTTTAAGAAGTCTAGATAGGCGGGTCTACTCAGGACTTTAACTTACTAGGGAGAAAGCAGTTATTTGCTTTCCAGTTCACTGTACCTCTTCTGTACTTTCTTTGAGCATTGAATAAAATTGTTTTTGCTCAAGGTGATTTTTCTCTGCTTTATGTGGTTTAGGAGAGTCAAGTCAATAGTTGGTTGTGATTGTCCATTTAAACTTGAGGTATTTTTCTCTCCACCTAGCCCATTAATTTTGCTATTGAAGTCAACATTTGTATTAAAATTATTTACACAACACCTAATATTGTTTTTATTTCATTATCCAACTCTTTCTAAGCCTTTTTTTTCTTTAGGAGAGACTCATTTTCCCTATACATCCAGAAAACATGTACATATTACATGTGATCAACCAAGTCTTTTGTAACATGTGAATAATGAAATAGGCTTGCTTCTAAAATAAGCTATTCACTGTGTCTCCAAATAGTAACCATATAAAGAGGGCATGAAAGAGTTTCAGTGAAAAGATCATTTTATGTGAAGATTAATTTATATGCATCCTCTAATTGGTATCCATTAGTTAGCAACATAGGTGACTGTGTCTGGCTTGTAAAACAACTTTCTTCTAAGTGTTCACTATGTAGAGATTATCATGAGGAAATTGGTGACAACTAAAAGCAAATTATCAAATTCCAAGGTACGTGAATATATGTCTTTGAGGTTAGAATATGACTCACCCTTTTGATACATCTAAAACCCATTAATGCACATGTTTTAAAAATTAATTTTGCTTGATGTTAGTAAACCACCAAAACCATATATCTATTTAGATGGGCACTGTAGAGATATTATGAAGTATTTCAGTTCTACCAGGTGTTACAAAATGAACTAAACTACCTTTATTGTGTTCTGTGATGTATTATCATCAATTAAGTAAATCCCCAATTGTAAATATAGAAAACACACACACACGCACACACACACACAAATTGTAAATCCCCAATCTGTAAACCATGACTTTTGCATGTCCTGAGAAGAGAAACTTTATAAAAGCTGAGTTATGGTGACAAAGAAAAAGGAATTATATTGTCAGGAAAGTAATACTACTAGAATTACAGAAAGTTATCCTTGTTTGAAAAAGTGGTGGGGCCATTTGTTTAGGAAAAATTATGCTAATTTAATAATATTTTCAGTTCTAGAATCTTGTTTATAGCTTGTTGGTATTAAAGGATTGTGTGCTGAGATTTTGTTTAAATCATCTTGAAAGTTTTTCATAACATCTAGTTCTATAGGCACTGTTCCACAGTTTCACAACAAATTTCATACTTGAGCTTTGTTGAGAGATGTGTTTTTAAAATAAAGTTTAGGACTTCCTTGGGATGCCTGTCAAAAACAGATTTTGAGGCCCCTCCCAAATCTACTGAATTCCTGACTTATTAAGAATCCCAGGTGATTCTAATACACACTAAACAATTAGAACCATCACTTTATTAAGTAATGATCCTTTTCTTTTTATATACTAACTTCTCCCACTGAACTCTTGAAACATCTGTCCTCCGCCTTAGCCCCTCATTAACAACTACGACAATAGCAGAAGAGAGAAAATACTTTCATACAAATAACAATCTTCTCAACACCCTTCCTTCACATGCTGCCAGGAAAAGAGAGATTGGAGAGGTTTTCAGAGGGAGAATTGAGAGGTGGATCCTTGGTACTTATGCTGCCAGACATTTTATTCATCTTTCATTGCCCCAGCTCACATGTGGCATCAAAGAATGCCATGATTAGAGGGCTAGTGGTCGTATAGCCCTTTGCCACTAAAAAAGCACTTACACATATTTTAAAAATTCATATAACTTGTACCCACAAGGAAACCTAGATCATTTCGCTCACTTCTGTCATTTTATGGGTCAAGAAAAAGATGCCTAGAGAAGTGACGTGATTTGTTCAAGATCACATGCCTAATTGTTGACAGAGCTAAAGTAGGGACCCAGATATCCTGACTTCCAGACCATTGATCCTTTTAGGGCATGTTATTATAGAAATGTATATTGTAGTTATTTGTTTGAAGAGCAAATTGTTTTGTAGCTGGGACATTTGTTCTAAATAGTCTCACTGCTTTTCCACGTCTGTTTCTATTTATTTTATGTTGTGGGAAAACAACCAAAAAGTACATTTGTTATTGAGTGAGCTTTTGTGAAAATTGTAGCTTTCAGAGGAATTGGATCTCTGTCGCTTGAGGTTGAATTTGGTAACACTTTATTTTGGGTGTCAAGGCATAGTACATTTAATTAGCATTTACTGCGATAACACTGTTCGGTGTGAATTCTGATGATTAAAATGTGGATGGTAGTATCGCTGTACTTTGAGCAGAACCTACCCATGTGCAGTTAATATTCACTGGACTCCTCTCTGTCTTGCTCAGCTTTGATCTAGCAAAAACACACACAAACAAAGCAAGAAAAAAAAGGCTAAAACTGTTTTCTGCTTCTTCCTTTGGAATGTTTGCTTAATAGTTGTTGAATATATTCAAAGTATCTATTAGAATGGGTATGATAAGGAGGTCTTTTGCCCTTCCTATGTGACAATTCAATTGAATAATTATTTAAATTTGGATGTAAGCCATTTTGTATAACATACAATGGTGATAAAATCACACTACTCTAAAAACCTAGGCAGAGACTAAGGAACACAGAGCACGAGTCTAAGCAGATCACTAGAAATCTTTGTGGTTGGACTTCATCTGTCAAGAGATAAGGCAAGAGGAATACTTTAACTTGAGTGAGAGAAGTGTCACATTCTGTGCATGAAAAATGATATTCCCAGTGAACAGAATCTGCCAAGCACAGAGGCCATTTTGAATCAAGAAAGATGCTTTCTCTATTACAAATCTGAACAAGAAACTCACCTGAATAAATTCCAAATTTTGAATCAAGTAAAGCAAAGGCAAGTAGAATAATTTCTGAACAGATTTGTCACAGAGTCACTAAGAACAGCGAAGCGTATATTCTAAAGGGTTTTCCCCCACACCCAGAGTGTTAATACCGTCTATTAAGTTAATTAAAAAATTTTTTGTAATGTTTATTTATTTTTGGGAGAGAGAGTGAGACAGAGCATGAGCAGGGGAGGGCCAGAGAGAGGGAGACACAGAATCAGAAGCAGGCTCCGGGCTCTGAGCTGTCAGCACAGAGCCTGATGCAGGGCTCGAACCATGCGAACCATGAGAACATGACCTGAGCGGGAGTCGGACGCCCAACTGACTGAGCCACCCAGGAGCCCCATCTATTAATTTAATTTTAATTGAAGCTTTAGTAAAAAAAAAAAAAAGTTAACAGGAGTTTTTGAGCAGAGATGTAATGAGTAGGATAGTACTTACCAGCTCCTGCAAGAAAGATAAATATGATAAATCTTTTCAAAAGTTGGATAAAATAAAGTAAACATAATTTTAATTTAATAACTGATTTTGTAAAAACATAAGGGAAATTCCCAAATGTCAAAACAAAAACAAAAACCCAAATCAAAATCCAACCTCAAGAAATTATGGAGCTTAAGCCAGTGAAATAAGCAAGTTTGGGAACTTGGGTCACTGTGGGAACAAATGCTTTAATGAGGAAATTTGTCTTGAGGATTAATAGCTTTCTGGTGGAGAATTCTGTGGCAACTAGACCTAAGGCCATCATAAAGTGGCTAAACTTAGACCTTCAAAGGGATAGCACTCTTAAAAGAAAGTGGCCTAGAAAAAACTCTACTTGGCTGGCAAATTGGGTGAGTAACCTTTCTGACACCTTGGTAACTCTGGTTTTGGGAGGGGAGTAAGCTTTCCTGAGAATTTGCAACTTCAGGCCTTAGGCTTTCCCTCATTTGGATCTGGAGCTTGAATTTAAATTATCTATTTAGTAGGAAAAATCCAAGCCAAGATATTATTTTAAAGTAATTCTTGTTTGGAGGCCCATAGGATTGATGCCTAGCAGAACCAAGTACAAATCTTTACTGAAGAACCACCTGAGGCCCAAGACCTCAGAATTCCCAGAGGCCGTGTTTAACCAAATAGTATATAGTAAAAAGTGACAACCATGTTAGGAAGCTGTGAGCAAGTTAGTGAAAATGATAAACAACAGAATTAGATTTCTAAATAATTCATATATTGGCATTGCCAATATAATAATACAGTATATTTATATGTAAAATATAAAGATAGAAAGGAAAAAATGAGCAATGCAAGAGAGATTATCAAATACGGCACAAAGATTTAAAGACAGACTTCTAGAAATGAAGATATAATTAATAAATTAAGTTATAAACATATTAAACTCAGGTAAGAGAGAATTGGTGAACTAGAAGATTGATTTGAAGTTATCTAGAATGTAAAAACAGAGAAATGGATGGAAAATATGAGAGTTTAAGACATATAGAGAATTAAATTAGAAGTATGAACATATGGCTACCCAGATCAGTAGATTGAAAAAAAAAATAGGAGGAAGAGGTAATATTTGAAGAAATAATGCCTTAGAAATTCCCAAACTGATGAAAGATAAATTCTTTGATCAAGGAAAACCCAGAGAATCTCATTTAAAATAAATAAAAAGAAACTCTGAGACACATCATGGTAAAACTAAAATAATAAAAAAGAGAAAATATAAAAAGTAGCCCGGAGTGAAAAATGACAAATACTAAACAATAATACCTAGAATATTAGTATCTTCAAATGCTGAGAGAAAAAACTATAATTGAGTACCCAGTAAAACTGTATTTCAAGAATGAGGGGTAACTAAATAACAAGCTGAGAGCATTTACCATTAGCAGTCCTTCACTAAAGGAACTTCTAAATGATATACTTAAGACAGAAAGATAAGAAAAGAAAAAAAAAAAAGAAAGGATTATCTGAGATTAAAGCAAAAAAGAATGATGACCAAAGAAAATAGTACATATGTAGGAAATTATTAAACTTTCTGGGTAAAACATTAATAATACATAGTTTGTGATGTTAGAAAAAATACAAGATATAATTAAAATACTGGATGAAAATATGTAAGCTAGGAAGGAATTAATCAGGTCTGAGCTTGTATGCTTTAAGAGGAGGGTAAATGATAACAATGACACTACTACTGTCACTACTATTATTAGCTTATATGAATTTAGTGCTTGTGATATACCAGGAGTGTTCTGATTGGTATATGTATATCAACCTACATTAGTGCCCTTCATAACCCTAGGGGGTAAGTGATTTTATAGATTTTACAGGTGATAAAATTGACAACCTAAAGCCACAGAAGTAGGACAGGTTGTGAATCCAGGTGATTGGTCTGGGTCCATGGCTTTAACCATTAGACTGTCCTACTACTGATTAATTTCAGTCTTTTACGTATGGTAAAATGTAAAATCACTGAAAGAAGAGTGGTGTACAACTGCCTTTACATTAGAAGATAAAAATGGAATAAGAGAGAAAAATTTGTAGGAATTCCACAGAAGCATAGACAAATTAGGCCAAAAGATTAATAATAAAACACAAAAAGCAAGTAAGATGGTAGAAACAAATCAAAAGATTACAGTCATAAATAAATGTAACTCAAAGTAGCTTGTTAGAATAGATTGACAGACTGAATTAAAAATAGAAAATCCAGCTATATTCTTTTTAGATAAAACACAGTCAAAACACAAGGACACAGATAGTTTGACAGAATAAGGATGAAAAAACATATTCCAGGCAAATTCTAACTAAAAGAAAGCTGACATAGCCATCTTAATGTAATATAAAATAGACTTGAAAGCAAAAACACTATTGGTTACAAAGATAGTCACTACATAATAAGGAAAGTTTTACTACATCAAGGAAGAGATAACTTTAAACTTGTATGCACCTAATAAAATAGTTTTAAACTATATAAAGCAAAACTTTATAGAACTGCTTGGAGAAATTGACTAACCCATCCATAAGGATGGGAGATATCAGAAATTGATGGGGGAGTAGACAATGAATAAGCAAATAGAAGATTAACCACATAGCTGAGAACTGTGATTCAATGTACATACACACACAAACTCTGGACCTCCAAACTGACAATGTATTTTTCTCAGTCACGTAGAAAATGTTTACAAAAATTGACTGTGAAGCCATAAATCACATTTCAACCAATTTTGAAGAGTTCATTTTATACTGAACATACCACATACACTACTCATGCAGTTAAATAAGTCACCAGTTAAAAAGAACTAATCCCCTTTCTTTTTGTAGGTTAAGTCACTTCTAAATAACTCATAGGTAAAAGAAGAAATTAAAATGGAAGTAAAAAATAGTTAGAACTAAATAATAGTGAAAATAATACATATCGTCATTTTGGGATATAGTAAAAGTGGCACTTAGAAATGACTCCATAGCTTTAAATGCTTATAATAGAAAAAAAAAAAAAGGCTGAGAATTAATGAGGTTAAGTGTCCAACATAAGAAATTAGGGGGGCTCCTCGGTGGCTCAGTCGGTTAACTGTCCGACTTCGGCTCAGATCATGATCTCACAGTTTGTGAGTTTGAGCCCCATATCCGGCTCTGTGCTGACAGCTCGGAGCCTGGAGCCTACTTCAGATTCTGTGTCTCCCCCTCTCTACCCCTCCCCTGCTCATGCTCTGTGTCTCTCTGTCTCTCAATAATAACTAAACATTAAAAAAAAAAAAAAAAAAGAAATTAGGAAAAGAGTAGAATAAACTCAAAGAAAGTAAAAGGAAGAAAATGGTAAAGAACAGAAATTAATCAAATAGAAGACAATATGGAAAATGAATAAAACCTAAAGTTAGCTTAATAAAATCAACAAATAACCAGTGACATTTCTCACCTTAGTATTAAATGTGAAGGTATTTATCACAGAATACCAGTGTAGCTATAGAACTATAATCCAAATAAGAATAATAATTTTACTTGACTATTTTCCTTCTACAAGTTTAAAAATTTTAAACTTATAGGGGCGCCTGGGTGGCGCAGTCGGTTAAGCGTCCGACTTCAGCCAGGTCACGATCTCGCGGTCTGTGAGTTCGAGCCCCGCGTCAGGCTCTGGGCTGATGGCTCCGAGCCTGGAGCCTGTTTGCGATTCTGTGTCTCCCTCTCTCTCTGCCCCTCCCCCGTTCATGCTCTGTCTCTCTCTGTCCCAAAAATAAATAAAAAACGTTGAAAAAAAAATTTAAAAAAATAAAAAGAAATTTTAAACTTATATTAAAATTAACTGCTTTTATATACTTATCTATGAGTTGTGCTAAATTCATGGAGTATTCACTATCATAATCAGGTTATAGAATGAATGGACCAATTACTCTCCCAAATTTCACTGTGTTGGCCCCCAGTCAGCTACTCCCCAGCCTCTGAAATTGCTGGCAACCTGTGATTTTGCTCTCTCCCTAAAAAGTTGCCTTTTCCAGAAAGTCATGTAAATGAAACCATATAGTATTTAGCCCTGTGTGTCCAGCTTCTTTTATTTAACATCAGCACTTGATATTCATTCATATTGTATATGTTAATAGTTTCTTTTTGTTGCTAAGTCGTATCCACTGAATGGTTATACCACAGTTTGTGTATCCATTTACTAGTTGAAGGACATTTGGGTTGTTCCCAGTTTGTAACAGTTATGTATAAAGTTGCTATAAATATTCATATACACATTTTTGTGTGAACATAGCTTTTATTTCTCTTGCTGAGTAATAGGAGTGGCACTGGCATATGGTAAATGTATTTCAGCTCTTTATAAAAAGCTGATACTTTGTTTTCCCATGTTGCTCTTTCATTTTGCATTCCCATTAGCAGTATCTGAGAATTGCATTTGTTTTTCATCTTCACCAGCAGTTGCAGAGTTTAGTTTTTTAAAAAATGTTTGCTAGTCTGTGTAGTGGTGTGTACTTTGGTTTTTATCTGCATTTCCCTAATGACTAATGATGTGGAACACGTCGTTATGTGCTTATTTACATCTTACATTACATCATCTTGGTGAAGTTTCTATACAGGTTTTTTTGGTGCTCATTTTCTAATTGAATTGTTATTTTCTTATTTTTAATTTTCAGAGCCCTTTGTATATTCTAGATAGTCTTATTTTTAATGTGTTATCCTTATTATATAACACTCAATTTTATTTTCTGGTATTTTGATGAGAACGTTTGAGTTTATGATAACAAGAGTATCAGTCTCTAGTTGCCTTGTAATGTATTTATCTGGTTTTGGCATCAGAGTAATACTGTCATAACAATGATTTGGGAAGTGTTTCATTCTCTTCTATCTTCTGGAAGAGTTTGTGTATAGTTGGTGTTATTTCTTCTTTAAATGTTTGATATAATTCACCAGTAAAACTATCTGAATCTGGAGTCTTCTTTTTTTTTTCTCCAATAGTTGTTTTTTAAAATAATGTTTTTACTAAAATATATTTGACATGTATATTTATAATGTCCCCTTTTTATTCCTGATATTGATAATTCATGTCTTTTTTTTTTACTAGAAATTCATCAATTTTACGAATCTTTTAAAAAAATTTTTATTTTTTATTTTATTTTATTTTTTTTATTTGAGAGAGAGAGCACAAGCTAGGGAAAGGGGCAAAGGTTGAGAGAGAGAGAGAGAGAGAGAGAGAGAGAGAGAGAGAGAGAGATCTGTGCTGTGCATGGAGCCTGATGCAGGGCTAGATTCCACAACCCTGAGATCATGACCAGAGCCAAAATCAAGAGTCGGATGCTCACTAGATGGATCCACCAGGCACCCCTATGAATCTTTTTAAATAATCCATTTTTGATTTCATGGATTTACTGTTTTTGTCTTCTCAATATCATTGATTTCTGCCTATGTTTTTATTCTTCTTGCTTTGATTTTAATTTGATCTTATGTTTCTCATTTTTTGTACCAGAGGCTTAGATTACCAAGTTGAGACTGAATCATGTAATGCTATTAATTTCTCCCTAAGCATTGCTTTAGCTGCATCTAATACATTTCTATATGTTGTATTTTTATTTTTGTTCAAAATATTTTCTAATTTTCCTTGAAACTTCTTATTTGGCTGTTTAATTTTAAATATTTGAGGATTTTCTTGGTATTTTCCTGTTACTGATTTTGAGTTTAATATTTTTTAGTCACAGAATATACTGTTTATGACATATATGCTTTTACATTTAAGGAAATTCTTGACCCCGGATATCGTCTGTCCTGGTGAATAGTCCATAACCACTTGAAAATAAGGTATATTCTTATGTTGTTGGGTAGAGTGTTCTTTAAATGTCAAGTTGGTCAAGTTGGTTGATAGTGTTGTTCAGGTCTTTGATAGCCCTTACTGCTTTTCTGTGGCTTTTTCTATCAATTGCTGAGTGAGGAGTCTTGAAGTCTTCAATTTTTTTTTTTTTTTTAACGTTTATTTATTTTTGAGACAGAGAGAGACAGAGCATGAACGGGGGAGGGTCAGAGAGAGGGAGACACAGAATCTGAAACAGGCTCCAGGCTCTGAGCTGTCAGCACAGAGCCCGACGCGGGGCTCCAACTCACGGACCGCGAGATCATGACCTGAGCCGAAGTTGGCCGCTTAACCGACTGAGCCACCCAGGCGCCCCTTGAAGTCTTCAAATATAATTGTGGATTTGTCTGTTTCCCCTTTTAGTTTGATTAGGTTTTGTTTAATATATTTTGAAGCTCTGTTGTTTGTTGCATTCATATTTAGAATTTTTATGGCTCCCTGGAGAATGAATTCTTCTTTACCATTAATTATGTAATGTCTCTACCTGTTATTCTTTGTTGTGAAGTCTACTTTTTCTGATATTAATGTAGCTATCCCAAATTTCTTTTAATATATGTTTGAATAATATTCTTTTTCTATGTCCTTATTTTTTAACTTATTTTTGCTTTTTTTGTTTATTGTTTTTTAAATTAAAAAAATTTTTTAGAGAGAGAGAGTGTGTGTTCAAGTGGGGGAGGGGGAAGAAGGAGGGAGGGAGAATCCTAAGCAGACTCCACACTCAGTGCAGAGCCTGATGTGGGGTTCAGTCTCACGATCCTGGGATCCTGATCTGAGCCGAAATCCACAGTCGGATGCTCAGCTGACTGAGACACCCAGATGCCCCATTAACCTATCTTTGTTTTTATATTTCATATAGGTTTTCTTATACATAGCATATATTTGGGTCTTGCTATTTCATTCAATCAGTCTCTTCTAACTTGTTTTTAGATCATTTATAGCTGAACTAATTATTTATATGCTTAGATTAAAAGCATATCATTTTCTAGTTTTATTCTGTTGTTTTATCCCTCTTTTTATCCCTCTTTTACTGACTTCTTTTTTAAAAACTGGATATTATTTATTATTTAATCTTATCTCCAGTATTGGTTTATTATTTATCTCCTTTTATTTAAAGTATCTTAGTGGTTTACAGTGGTTGACAATATACATCTTAATTACCTTCAAATATTATACTGTTTCACATATAGTGCAAGAACTATACGCTATTTTTCCAATTCTTTCCTCTCATCTTTTGTGCTATTGTGGTGCTATTTTACTTTTCTACACACTATAAATGCATAGTATGAAATACTACTATTTTTGCTTTAGACTTTCAATGATCTTATAGAGTATTTAAAAATAAGAAAAACAGATTTCATGTTTTCTTTAATTTATTCCATTTTTAGCTTTTTTCATTTTTGTTTGTGTGCAGATCCAAGTTTCTGGTTGGTGCTATATTTTTTATGCTTATCTTTTACTTTGGGCTATCTAGGCCCTTTGAATCTGTGGTTCAGAATCTTTCATTGAATTTTATGTTCTCCCATGAATCTTGGGTACCCTGTTCTGATATTTTTCTCCACTCTGTTTCTTCTCTTGTATTAGTTTGGTACTTCTCTATTGACCTATCTTCATGTTTACTGATCCTTTCTTTGGCTCTCTTTCAAGTCCAGTGATTTGCCTGTGAAAGGTGTTATTTAATTCTGTAAGTCTGTTTCTGCTTATAATGTTTCCATTAGAGTCTTTCTTATAATTTTCATCTTTGTTGAAATTACCTACTTATTCTTGTATTTTGTCTGCCCTTTCCTCTAGAGCCTTTAACCTGTTAATAATAGTAGTCCACATTCCCTAATAGTTTCTGTAGACATTGGGTATAAGATAGTAACAACTGAAGTAAATATATGTTTTGCCTAGAAATGTATATATTTTTCCTTCTGCTAAGCCTTCAGTGTACTCTTGAGTCAATGTGGACAGAAGTTGATCTGGAGTTGGGATTGCTGTTCATGTAGCTACCCTCATTGCACCGTATGCTTCAAATTCTAGTAGTTTTTACCTTGTTTTTAGAGTGATGCAGTTTGCCATGAATTTCTTTTCTCAATCTTAAGCCCTCAGCTTCACATCTTCCCTTTGTGCTGTACTTTAGACAGAGTTTCTTTCTGCTTTCTTGCTCAGTATCCATGCAGTATATTATTGTTACTTGATGCTTATTATCTTTGTGGTGAGTGTTGGGGGGGGAAATTGCTGCAGTTTTCAATAAGCTTCTGTTTTAGGCAGGCACTATTTTCATGAGTCTCAGGGGCATGACTTTATCAGTGTTCCTATTCCATCCCTAGTTGTAGGTCTTGGACTGGGTATCCCTCTTCCAGATGTATAGGTTCCCACCTACCTCTTTTTTTCTCCTAGCTTCAGTGGGTTTTCACCAGTGCCCTACAAGTAAATATCTTTGTTGGGCTTCTACTAGTATTGGAAAGTATTTGTTCTATAGGGGAAAAAAGGAAAAATGGAACTGGGTGGACTTTCATGTGGTTTTTGAAATGTCTGTTGGTACCTTCCTCCATGACTACACCACGAATAATCCTTTTTCAAGACTCTCACCAGTCATTTTTTCTTAAGAGAAGCAGGTCAGGACTTGGAGAAGAACCTTAAAATGCTGTGAATTCCTCTTATATATGTGGCTCCCGAATAGTTTTACTCTCTTGCTAGCCCACATTTAACTTTTGGCAATTTATTAAAATTTTTAGCTGAATTCTTACTGGTGTCTGTACCAGATAAGTGGGTGCTCACATTTTCTTTTTTGTTTTGCTTATCTTTCTTTAGATTTTAGGTTAGAGTTTGTTGCTCTTTCTTTAGATTTTAGGTTGGAGTTTGTTGCCATACCACCTCAGCTTTTTAAAGAGTTCAAGAAAAGTTGGGAGTTTTCAGATTGTCCAGAATTTTCTTGGTTGTTAAGAATTCAGATTGTCCAGAATTTTCTTGGTTGTGTTAAGAGTGTGACTAGTGTTCTTTCCAACTTTCTGCATCTCCCATAGAAGCTGATAGTACCCATCCATTATGTCTTAATGGGAAATTTTGAAAATGTGGAATTTATATTTATGGAATGTATTTTACAAATTACCAAAGCCTTTGGTTTGGACTAGCTCAAGCAGAATCCCAGTATAACATAATTTTCGCACACCTAGATCCACCTTGTCACCATTGGTGAAAATTGGAGTGGTAAGATACTAATAGCTAACATATATATAGTGCATACTATGTGCCAAACACTGTTTTAAGCATCTTCCACATGTTAACTCATTTAATCCTCACCACAACTTAATGTTTTACTGATAAAGAAAATGAGGCACAGTAAGGGTAAGTCACTTGCTCAAGATGACATGCTTTCTAAGTAGTCAATTCGGGTTTGAACCTGTGTTTTCAATCACTAAGCTTTATTGCTTCTCAAGAAAAGAAAGTATAAAAGGTGACAGATCCAGGTAATTTGGAATTTTGAAGAGCATTTAATCCTGGTTTTTCATTTTACAAACAAGAAATCTTAACAGATGAGTTAAAGGACTTTTCCGGGGCTTATACACAGTTTGTATATGATTCAGTTTGTATATGATTTGTATATGATCAGTTTGTGGCTGATTCAGTATAGAATCAAGATCTTCCACTTATCATCCTATTTTTACTTCGTAACAACATTTGATTACAAATGAGAGTACAGTTCCAGTGACCCTGGCACTCATTTAAGTGCATCTATTTGATTTTTTTCTTTCAATGTATTTTATTGGGAAGAAAAGTGATCACTTGATTTTCTTTAATTTGTATTACTGAGAAGAAATGTACTCAAATATGGAAAATTTTCTAGACTTTCAAGACCTAGAGATTATTTTTTTAACTATTCTTCACTTGGACTAGAATTTATTTATAGGTTCAACTCAAATGGTGGAGGTGAGAGTAATTTTAAGTGTCCATTTTATTATATCACATCTATCTATATCTATATCTATCTGTATCTCCAAGAACAGAACATATCCAAAGTTAAAATATCTATCTTTGTTTAGACAGAAAAATATAAATAGCCACAGATTAGAATTTTCCATCAAAAGGCTCTTTCCCTATAGGTGTTTGTTAATTAGTACATTTATATATGATTATAGAAGCCATTTGTTCCACTTGGACTTTTTCCATTATAACTTATCAACTCTTGTTAGTCCTCTGAGTGAATGAATCTTAAAGGTACAGATCATTCATTATTGTGGCTCTACTTCTACTTCTTCTCTTCTACTTAACACAGTGTTCATTTCCATATACCATTCATATACCTTTTAAAGGCGGAGTTTCTATCTTATATTCTTCCTTTTCTCTCTTCTTTACGTTTCTGTGATGGTTATGTATACACAGGAGAGTGTGTAAATGGGACAGGAGTCAGAAACTTATTCATTGTGTTCTGTGACTTATTAGCAATTTGGCCTCTGGCAAATGTTTTAACGTTTTTGAGCCTCTGTTTTCTCGCCTTCACCTCATGTTACATGAGGATCAGATTGGATCATTTATTCACCCACAAGCATTTATTGAACTTCTGTTATATGCAAGATACAATAATGGGCACTAGGGGCATAAAATGGATAGGACATAGTTGCTGTTTCCCAATGAGTTCATTTCTAGTGCAGAGATTGATATGTAAACAATTATGACATGCAAGTAAATGTATGAGTTTAATGTAGAAGAGACAGCTCTGAGAGTGTCAAACAAATAACAGGGGGTAGATTTAAAATATGAATGAAGGTCCACCAAGCAGGTAAGGAGAAAGCATTTCAGGCAAAGGGGAGAGTATTTAAATATCTTCTAGATGTGCATCAAGAACTGGTACAGACCCACAAGTGTGAAGGGTTGTTGTTATTTTTAAGAAACTATATTCTGAGGGGCACCTGGGTGGCTCAGTTGGTTAGGTGTCCAACTTTGGCTCATGTCATGATCTCACGGTTTGCGACTTCGCGCCCTGCGTCGGGCTCTGTGCTGACTGCTCAGAGCCTGGAGCCTGCTTCAGATTCTGTGTCTCCCCCTCTCTCTGCCCGCCCTCCCTCCCTTGTACTCTGTCTCTCTCTCTCTCTCTCAAAAATAAATAAACATTAAAAAAATAAAAAAGAAACTATATTTTGAAGGATTATGAAAAATGTAATTTAAATTTGAAAAACATCCTGTTATGGTTGTTTATAACCTTAGAGGAAAGCTAGTTTTAAATTCATGAATAAGATATGGAGATAGAATGACAAATCAAGACTAATTAATTATAAGAAATTGGACTCTCTAAGTCTTCATTATCATGAGCCATGTTAATTAACATTTCCATTAATTACCTTGACAATAAAATAATCACACAATCAGTGACCCTGTGAAGTCACAAAAATGTAATAAGCACAAGGTAACATTGCTTAGAATGTCAAGGTTGGGGCCCCTGAGTGGCTCAGTTAGTTAAGCGGCCGACTTCGGCTCAGGTCATGATCTCATGGTTCGTGAGTTCAAGCCCCGTGTCCGGCTCTGTGCTGACAGCTCGGAGTCTGGAGCCTGCTTCAGACTCTGCGTCTCCCTCTCTTTCTGCCCCTCCCCCACTTGTGTTCTGTTTCTCTCTGTCTGTCAAAAATAAATTTAAAAATGTTAAAAAAAATGTCAACGTTAAATAATTGAATGTAGGATTGGCTGTCACTATAGTAACAACCCATACAACACAGAAAGACTGAGAGATAGGAAAACTTACTTAAATTCAATATAACTCTTTTTATCCAGTATGTCAAAGATATTTCATAACACTGACTTTTAGAAACAAATTCCATATACATTCTTCCCAATTTTCTAACACGACTGCATTCCTATTAGTACTGTCTTCTTGTATGTCATTTGGAATACTCTGAGCAAATTTTGTCTTGAGATGTTAGAATTTAAGAAGAGAAGTATAAGGCAAGACAGTTAATGTATGTATCCAGTGTTTAAAGATGTACTAACAACTGCAGAATCCATTGATAAAGCTTAAAAGCAAAAGAGTACAATTCATATGATAAAATGTTATGATAACTTATCAATGCAAGAAAAAAGAAATTGTGATTTCAAACGGAAAGGGAACGGCAATAGAAATCATTCAAGGAAAGTATAGATCAGTACTCAGAAAAAAATAATAGAAAAATAGCTTTTTGTCTTTAGCAGTAGAAATATACTAGATAATCAGGTGGTAAATGGCTTTACAGCAGGGAAGTTTTCGTATGTATAAAGCAAGGCATTTCACAGAGTATTTTCTTCTTTTTATTTTTTTACCATATATTCTCTCACTTGGAACCTAAGTAGGGTAATTTTTGTTTATTTCAGTTCTTCTAGATAACTATATGTTATGTAAATAAAATTGCCCTCTGAAATGTGTAATTAAAACACAATCTTAGGTGTGCCTAGGTGGCTCAGTCAGTTAAGTGTCTGACTTCGGCTCAGGTCATGATCTTGCAGTCCAGTCCGTGGGTTCGAGCCCCGTGTCAGGCTCTGTGCTGACAGCTCAGAGCCTGAGGCCTACTTCAGATTCTGTGTCTCCCTCTCTCTCTGCCCCTTCCCTACTCCCACTCTGTCTGTCTCTCTCTCTCTCAAAAATAAATAAGCATTAAAAAAATTTAAAAACACAATCTTAACTGGACCAAATATAGTATATTTCTTCGGTTGTACGGTTGCACCAAAGTAGTACACATTAAAAATAAAATTCTACTTTAATAAAAATTTAACCAAAATATTAAAAACTTAATAAAAATATGGCATAATTAGAAAAAAGTAAAAGGTTTATAGTACTGACAGTCTCGTGCAATTATCTTAATATTTGCACATCATCTTCTGTATACTTCAGTCATACTTTTAACATAATTACAGCCATAATCTGCATTTTTATATTATAATTTTTGTATTATGTATTGTATTTTGTGTTGTGAATCTCTCCATCTTGTTAAAAATAAAAGATTTAAGTTAGCTTCCAAAGATATGCAAAATAGAGCAAGTAGCATAAAATAAAAACCAATAGGAAAAGAAAGAATGCAAGAGAAAGAGAGGGAAAGGTAGGAAAAGAAGAAATGTGTGAGGTAATATACAAAATCTATCCATTAGATTCTAAATGTAGGCCACAGATTTATCTTTGAGCAACATCACAAAGAGGGAAATGGGATCATTTCCTGATTTATAGTGTATAATAGATTAAAAGACGAGTTGTTTAGGAGAAGCACAAAATATTATTCTTAATCCTGAGACCCTAGAGAAATTTCTTTTGTTTCTCATCATAAAGAGGATACAGTGGCTTCAACATCCCTCTAATATCAAATATACTCATGAGTTTCATGGAGCCGTATGAAACATTTTTATATGTAGCTTTATATATTTGGTATTGACAAATACTATAGAACCAAAATAAAATACCATAATGCATTTTAAGAAAACATTTAATAACTCTGTTTACTTTAATATTAAAAAATCTATTTTGGATGAGTTGATTGCTCCTTTGTCTTAAGTTTTTTTTCAAGGCTACTTTGAATGGACACTTTTTCCCCCTTTACTTTTGGATAAATTTTCCCATGATGAGCAGAGGGTTTAAAGCATTTCATTGACCTTAGATCTAGTTATGCTTTTCAATGCAACCTCCCTGAACATCCTTTTCATTCTTAATATATTAGCTCTATATAACAGAAGTATTGAATGAGGGAGTAAAGGATTTGGCAACCAGAAATAGAGCTAAGTTTAGCAGCTTGTGGAAAGAGCACAAAATTTGAGACCTGTTAATAAATGAATGAATGAATTTTAAAGGTATTAATCTAATTCTACAAACACGAGCCAGATTTCATACACAAAGTTGCTTTTCTCTCTACAGAAACATGCACACCCATACACATGGACACATATGTATAGAAAGAGGAAGAAATTTGTTTGCTGGACAAAACACAAACTTAATTTTCTTAAGCTGATTTATTTTCTCTAGGAACTATGTTATAAAAGTCATGTATTTGTCAAGAATTATGTGGTTCATTAAGAAAGTAAGCAATGATAGATGATGATAAAAATACAAGGATTACAAGATGACAGAAGGAGAAATCAGGCACAGTGAGTTGGATGTGATTTTTCCCATCAGGAAATGGATGAGAGATATTATGAATTACACAGACAGTATGCAAAAGGTATCTTTTGCTACTTGTAAAATATTATATGTATTCTACTGTTCCTGATAAGGGATATAAGCTCATTGATTTCTAAATGACCCTTTGAAATTTTGTAGTTTTTCCTTTGTGGATTAACTGTAAAAGATGCATCCTTCATACGCTTCTGCTTATGAGTATTTCTTTTCTAATAGGGAATAGGGGAATTTACACAAAGTAGTTTACTCTCTACTTTTATCTTTTTCGTTTTATGAAGAAAAACCTACATTTTAATATGCTCTGTGGAGTCAGGAGAGGTATCTGACCATGAAACCAAACCTGGCTCCAGACTCTCCTACTTAGGTAGTAGGTTCATTCTGCCTAGGCTCTGTAGGTTTTAAATAAATGGGGATAATCCTCATAATGAGGTTAATTATTATTTACAAGATAAAGTGATATATTATGTACCTAACACAGTGACTAGTAAATATTAGTCTCTCAAAAAATGGTAGCCATATTATTATTACTGATAGTGTATTTTTTGAAGCAAGTTGGCAAGAATAGTGACCAGATTTCTTGCTAGGTTCTTGTAGGTACTACTATACTTTTCTAGACAAGTGTTTAGGATTGGAGAGAGAGAATTTAGACATTATTTTTTCATAGCAAGTTATATTCTAGTTTCTATGGATCATCTTGTCTTCTTAACCCTGATTTGGAGATTTTTAAAAAAAAAATTTTTTTTTTTTTACGTTTATTTTTGAGACAGAGAGAGACAGAGCATGAACGGGGGAGGGGCAGACAGAGAGGGAGACGCAGAATCGGAAGCAGCCTCCAGGCTCTGAGCCATCAGCCCAGAGCCGGACGCGGGGCTCGAACTCACGGTCTGTGAGATCATGACCTGAGCTGAAGTCGGACGCTTAACCGACCGAGCCACCCAGGCGCCCCTGATTTGGAGATTTTAAATAAAGTTCTTTAAATTGATAACTTCTCATATTTTAAATGATGTAGGTTTACTTATAAATAGATTAATTTTCTTTTGCCCTGTCATTGTTGCACCAACTATATTATTTTGCTGTTGTATAAGCAATCAACTAATAAAAGATTAATGAGATTCCAGTTATTTGAAACAAGGGAAGGACTGCTGGCTAAAAGTAAGAAAACATAAGCATCTTTAGTGGGAGGATAGTGGGAGAAAGTTTGTGAGTCATCATCATTTAACAAAATTTTTAATCAGTATTAAAATCATGTCTTAATACTCTCTCATAATTAAAAAAGGGAGTGGAAATCCTTCTTTAAATTAACCTAGTTTTCTCAGCAAGATAATTTCAGTTCATAGAAGTATCTTCCTGCTGAATTTTCTGAGTCATGCTTGTGACTCACTGGGCTGGCTTTGATAATGGTGAGTCATTTCATATTATCTGGGAATAAGGCTACCTGGCTATTATCACTTTATCTTTGGTAATGAGTTGAAAAAGTGTACCATCACAGGTGACAAGATAGGTAACTAGAGGAATATGGAAAGAAAATCCATTGTCTGTGATTTTGGTGTAATCTCATCAGGTAAAAGGCCAGTGACTTAAATAGTAAAAGAGATAGTACTCTAGCAGATGTTCTAATGTTGGCAAGAGCTTCCTTCTTTGCCGTGTTAGGAACATGGAAGCGTAATTTCCTATAGGCAATGACATTCTCTCTTTGCCTTCTTAAAACATAACTTTACAGGGAAAGATATTGGACCTTTCTGTTATTCATATAATGTCAAAATCTTAGGATGTCTAGCTTGTCCGGTAACCATCTGGATAATCCAAGTTAATCTCTCTTTTAAAGTAAACAACCTTAGCTGAATAGCAACCTTAATTTCATCTGCAGCCTGTTTCTCCTTTGCCATGTAAAGTAGCATTCACAGGTTCTAGGAATTAAGATGTGGGCATTTGGAGGGTGGGGATTATTCTACCTACCACACATCTTAAAATAAAATTTTCTTTGTGCCATTTGAATATAAATAATCTTAAGGAAAATTTTCCTGGTAAAGGTTTTTACATAGCATGCTCTACTTCATAGATAGTAATGATTTTATTAGCTTAACAATGTTTATATGCCAATGTACCCTTTGGCATGATTGAGAATAAAAGAAACCAGTTTATTTTCGTAAACTGTTTTAATTTCCAGGTAACCTCTTCTGCTCCAAAGAAGAGAAACATGGAAGTAAAAGAAACTCCAAGGGAGAAAGACAGAGGCAGGGAGAGGGAGATGTAGAGAGAGAAGGAAAGAGACAGATAGTATTAGAAAAGGGTGTATCATATAGCAGAAATAAAACCAATTTAATTCACTTAGTTTTGTCTAAATGAAGCACTGTCTGATCAGAGTGAAAACATCACTGCTTCATCAATTGGTATTTTTCTGTTGGATGCTAAGACTAATGTGGTGGGTTAGTGGCCTCTGAGCTTAACTTTCTCAGGTATTCTTTGCTCAGTTAAACCACTTGTGTGCTATCAATATAAGCTGTCTATGATGCTTATGATTAAACTTGAAATTGCTAATCCCTTCAAAATATAATGTGAGAATTTAGAAAAAGGTACATGGATATATGAATTGGAGAGTTGACAAGGGGAGGAATTGTTTTGAAAATAATATTCCTCAAGAAAATGTTTCAACTAATATAAACTGTGTCACACACCTTAGTTTCTCCATCTTTAAGGTGACCTAGGGGCGGCTGGGTGGCTCAGTCGGTGAAGCGTCCGACTTCGGCTCAGGTCATGATCTCACGGTCCGTGAGTTCAAGCCCCGCGTCGGGCTCTGTGCTGACAGCTCAGAGCCTGGAGCCCATTTCAGATTCTGTGTCTCCCTCTCTGCCCCTCCCCTGTTCATGTTCTGTCTCTCTCTGTCTCAAAAATAAATAAACGTTAAACAAAAATTAAAAAAAAAATAAGGTGACCTACAGGATAACAAATAACACCACTAAGATACAGTATAGAATCAGCAGTTTGAAAAGAACCTGGGGTATACAGGAAGGAAATTTATTTACTAATCTCAGATTGTACATTGGAGCTGGAGGAGCAGAATCTTTAGGAGACTTCTTTAAGAAGTAAAGAACTGGCAGGTGCAGTCTAAATACTGCAGTCTTCCTCCACAGTTTAAATATCTGGATACCAGTAGGAGCCAAGAATACTCTATCCAGGAAGGCTATCATTCAAGATCTTAGAAGGAGAGATCAAGAAAATCCCAGGCCTTATAAGAAATGTTAAAGAGAACACTGTGAGTGGAAAGAAAGAAAAGGCCACACTTAAGAGTAAGAAAATTAGGAAAGGAAAAAATTTCACAAGTACATGCAAGCATAATAAAACTAGTAGATTAATCACTCATAAAACAGGTACAGAGGTTAAAGCACAGAAGCAGTAATGTCAATTCTATCTGGAAAAATCAGTCAAGGGATTCATAAAATAAAAGAATATAAAGTATGACACTATATTCATAAAACATGGCAGTGGGGGAGAGGAGTAAAAATTTAGTGCTTTTTACAATGGGTTCAAATTTAACTGATATTCAACTTAATATTGACTACTATGTGCCTAGAATGATATAAATAAATCTAATGGTAACAACAAATCAAAAACCTGTCATATTAGGCAAAGAGAAAGGAATCCAAGCATAACTCTAAAGAAAGCCATCAAACCACATGGGAAGAGAACAGTAGAAGAAAGGATCAGAGAAGAACTATAAAAACAAGCATAAAAGAAGTAACAAAATGGCAATAAGTACGTATCTATCAGTAATTACTTTGAATTAAATGAACAGATGTTCATTTGGAACATTTGGAACATTGCATTAAATGTTCCAATCAGAAGACATAGGGTGACTGAATGGTTAAAAAAGCAAGACTTATCTATCTGCTGCCTATAAGAGACGCATTTCAGACCTAGAGATACATGCAGGTTGAAAGTGAAGAGATAGAAAAGCACTTATCATACAAATGGAAGCAAAAAGTAAGCTGGGGTAGCAATACTTTTATGAACAAAATAGACTTTAAAACAAAGACTGTAACAGGAGATAAAGAAGGATACTACATAATCATAAAGTAAACACTTCAAGAAGAAGATATAACAATGTAAATATTTATGCCTCCAACATGGGAGCACACAAGTAAAGCAAGTATTAACAGACATAAAGGAAAAAATTGATAGTAATACAATAATAGTAAACACCCCACTTACATCAATGCATGGATCATGTAGACAGAAATATCAACAAGGAAACAAACAGTAGTTTTGAATGATGCATTGAACCAGATACATCTAACAGATAGATTCAGAACATTACATCTCAAAACAGTGGAATGTACATTCTTTTCAGTTGCACATGGAGCATTCTCCCAAAGAGATCACATGTCGGGCCACAAAACAAATCTTTACAAATCCAAAAAGATCAAACTAATATCCTGCATCTTTTTCAACGACAATGGTATGAAGCTAGAAATCAATCACAAGAAAAAATCTGGCAAGAACACAAATACATGGAGGCTAAATAACATGCCACTAAGCAACAAACGGGAAAACTAAGAAATCAAAAGAGAAAATTAAAAAAAAAAATACACGGAGACAAAGGAAAAGGAACACAATGGTCCAAAACCTTTGGAATGCAGCAAAGGCTATTCTGAGAAGGAAGTTCATAGCAATACAGACAAGAAAGAAAGAAAAGCAGAAGAGAGAAGAAAAATCTCAAATAACCTTACCTCACACCTAAAAGAGCTAGAAAAAGGACAAAGCCTAAAGTCAGTATAAGGAAGGAAATAATAAAAGATTAGAGCAGAAATAAATGAAATAGAGACTAAGAAACAATAGAAAAGATCAGTGAAATTAGGAGGTGATCCTTTGAAAAGATCAATGTAATTGATAAGCCTTTAGCCAGACTCATTAAAAAAAAAAGAGAGGACTCAAACAAAATCAGAAATAAAGGAGTGATAACAACTGACACCACAGATGTACAAATGGTTATAACAGGATATTATGAAAAATTATATGCCAACAAATTAGACAACATAGAAGACCTGGATAAATTTCTAGAAACATATAACCTCCCAAAACTGAATCAGGAAGAAGTAGAGAATTTGATTTCTAGAAACATATAACCTCCCAAAACTGAATCAGGAAGAAATAGAGAATTTGATTTCTAGAAACATATAACCTCCCAAAACTGAATCAGGAAGAAACAGAGAATTTGTATACACCAATTACTAGCAATGAAATTGAATCAGTTTTCAAAAAACTCCCAACAAACAAAAGTCCAGGACCAAATGGTTTCACAGGTGAACTCTACCAAATATTTAAAGAATAGTTGGTACCTATTTTTCTCAAACTATTCCCAAAAATAGAAGAAGGAAATCTTCCAAATTCATTCAACAAGGCCAGGAATACCCAGATACCAAACTGTATAAAGACACTACAAAAATAAAAGAACAATAGGCCAATATCTCTGATGAACATAGATGCAAAAATCCTCAACAAAGCGTTAGTAAGCTGAATCCAACAGTACATTAAATTATTCAGATGCAAACGTTGTTTAATATTTGAAATCATTCAACAAGATACATCACAATAAGAGAAAGGATAAAAACCATATGATCATCTCAATAGATGTAGAAAAAGTATTTGGCCAAGTTCAACATCCATTCATGATAAAAACTCTCAACAAAGTAGATTTAGAGAGAATATACGTCAACATAATAAAGGCCATATGTGAAAAACCCACAGCTAATACCATACTCCTAGGGAAAAACTGAGAGTTATTCCTCTAAGGTTAGGAATAGGACAAGGATGTCCACTCTCACCGCTTTTATTCAACATAGTACTGGCAGTCCTAGCTATCACAATCAGACAATAAAAAGAAATAAAAGACGTCCAAACTGGTAAGGAAGAAGTAAAACTGTTTGTATTTTCAGAGGACATGATACTATATATAGAAAATCCTAAAGACTCCACCTAAAAGCTACTGGAACTGGTCAATGAATTCAGTAAGGTCACAGGATACAAAATCAACATACAGAAATCTGTTGCATTTATAAACACTAATAACGAAGTAGCAGAGGGGTAATTTAAGTTATAGTCATGTTTACAGTAGCACCAAAATAATAAAATACGTAGAAATTAACTTACCCAAGGAGGTAAAAACTGTACACTGAAAATGGTAAACATTGATGTAAGAAACAGAAGTGACTCAAACAAATAGAAGCACATTCCATGCTCGTGGATTGGGAGAACAAATATTACTAAAATATCCGTACTGCCCAAAGCAATTGTCATTGCTTGATATTCATTAGAAACAAAATAGAAAATGTTAATATTTGGGCCCAAACTTTATAAATATTGATTTAATTGGTCAAATTCTTCAAATTTGGTCTCGATTCAGTAATCTTTCCCAAAGTAAAGATCTTCAGGTTAAAAGTAAAAGCAAATATTAGTAAGGAAAATTTATCCAGAGTGAGTGAAGAGTTTATAAGTGAAGACTTACTTGCTTTGAATTATTTCCTACATCAAGAGATTTTGTTAAAGCATTGGAAGATGTTAAAAGACTGATTCTTGATTTTTAGAAAGGGAGGGTAATCAAATATTGTATACTGCATATTGATACCTTTGGCATTGACTTTTAAAATGAGATTCTAGAATAGATGTTTAAAATAAACGCTACTGAGGTATAACTTACATATATATATGTAAATACATTGTAAGGTCATCTAGTTTTTTTTTTTTTAATTGACGCATAGTTGACATTCAGCAAAGGTCATCTACTTTTGACAAAACTATTTGCCTGTGTAACCACTACTCAAGTCAAGATGTATAGGATTTTCATCTCTCAAGAAAGTTTTCTAGTGTTTCCTTGCAATCAGTCTCTCCCCATCTCCTGTGCCAGGCAACTACTCATCTAATTTTATTACTATAGATTTACTTGTTCTAGGATTTCATATAAATGGAATCATACAGTAGGTGTTTTTTTGTGTCCAGACTTTTTGTTAAGTGTAACATCTTCAAGATTGATTTGTTTCATCTATCAGTAGCTTGTTACTTTTTATTCCTGAAAGTATTCCATTGAAAAGTCAAAAATATTCCCTTAGCTACTCTAATTTGGTGGGACTCAACCACAAAACTGTCTTTCCCGTGGATCATGTGGGGGGCTTGCTTTTAGGCTTCGCTACATGGGATTAGAATACCTCTTACTCTCGGACAGGGGTTAGCAAGCTTCTTCCTGAAATGTTCAAGGGGTAAATATTTTGGAATTTGTTAGCCACATACAATCTGTGTCTGATATTTTTTAAACAACCCTTTAAATATGTAAATGTAAGTTCTAATTCATTAGCCTTGCAGAAACAGGGTACAGGTAGCATGTGGCCTGCAGGCTGTGGTTTGCCAGTTCCTGCTCCAGAGGAGTGCTGATCAATACAACTTTCTGTGATGGTATCTATAGTTGAGCTGTGCATTATGGTAGCCACTAGCCACATGTTGAGCGCAGAAATTTAAAGTAGATTTTAAAAACCATTTGTGAACAACTAGAAGAGGAAGCACCAATCAGACACAAAATAAGTTCTGAAAACAGTACACAGGCTGCTATAATTTATTCTTTGACTTAGTTCCTAGTTTGGTAGGTGAATAAAATGTAGTAATCACAATACATGAAATTTGACAAAGCCTTTCATAATAGCCACACATCAAAATGGGGGAATTAGCTGTGAGGGTGTGAGGACAGTTAAGGATTCTTAATTGGTAATTGGTTGTAGCAATTAGATCAGATCTTTTATCTTGTGAATGCTGGTTCATGGTGTGTTGTTAGCAGCTCTGCTGTCCAATTAGTGAGCCCTAGCCGCATGTAGCTATATAAAAATACATGTAGATTAATTAAAATTAAATTTAAAAATTATGCTCTTCAGCTGCACTAGCCCCATTTTAAATGCTCAATAACCGCTCGTGGCTTGTGGCTGCTGTATTGGACAACAAAGACTTAGAAAATGTCTATCATCACATAGAGTTTCATTAGACAGCACTGCTAGGGAGAGGTTTCTAGGGACCTAGAAACAGATGAAAAAGATCTCTGTCTTTAATTGTGTTGACCCACATTTTTACCATAATTTAGATAAAGATTGCACAAAGAGAATGTGATAATCCAGTTTATAAATTTATAGACAGATCTGGGAAGGAAAATAGTATATTAAAATGACTGAAACAGCTTCCTAAAAGGTTTTGACAGCATCTTTGAAATAATAGTACTCCAAACTGTTAATTAAATACATGTCATATGAAAAATCTCTTTCTTGGCTAAAAAATTTTGGTAACTGATCCTTTCTTAGTGAGTCAAAATGAATCTCAGCTTAGAGCACCTATTTTGTTTATTAACCTAGAGGGCTGGATTAGATCTAACAAGATAAGTTTTAACAAAGATAAAAGGGAAACCCTGCCTTATAGCTCTCCATATTATTTGTACAAATACAGGAATCAATGAGATCTGGCCTAGAAGCAATGTGTGTGTAAAGGGCTTGGGGGTTTTAGCCAATTACAGACTCAGTAGAGTTAGTCATATAATTCCCTCCTCTGCCCTCCTCTGGTAAGAAGTTATTGTGATTTAGGCTACACCCACATCTGTGTAGTGCTATACATAAAGCAGTGTTTGTTATTTAATTAAGTTGTGACTGCTGTGTCTTTCTAAGCAGCTTCATGTTTATTCCCTATGGTGGATTTTCTTAATAGTTTTCATTAAAAAAAAGCGTGTGGCAGACAGAGCTCAGGTTTGGAAATACCTGGCTTAAAATCTCAAATTCACAGTTTTCTAAAGTTATCTACCTTGGCAAGTGTCTTTACTCTTTAAGAGTCTCAGTTTTCTCGACTATGATAATGTTAGAGAATAATATTAGATACTATCTTATAGTGTTACCCTCACAGATACCTACACTCAAGATTGCTGAAGGGATTCCCTGAGACACAAATACCTCTTCCTATACAAAACTGAGGTAGCCAGCTGGGAAGGTTGAAGAAGGGTGAGATATTTCATTCGTTGTCTAACACAGTGTTTCAGATTGCTGGCTCCGGAAGAAGAAGGCCAAGTTCATCTACCGTTCTTACATTCTGTATGACCTTGAGCACACTACTCATCCCTTCTGTGCCTTAGTTTTTGCATTTGTGAGAGAGGGATGATAATAAAACTTGTCTCGTAGAGTTGTTTTGAGGGCTAACATAAGAGTTAACTGGCATGTGACTCTTGCATAGGGCTTGGTATGGGGCTAGTGCTCAATGGCCACTATAGCTGTCGCTATTTCAGTTCAGCTGAGGCCTACTCATGTCATATGTTCATCCTCATGTCCTCCAATTATTGATACTCCTTCTATTCCAATTTCTTTCAGCCAGATATACATACCTTTCCTCTAAAGTTAGAAATAGATTTTTTAAACAGAATTTATTGACTTAAAAGAATCTCCCTCTATATTAACCATGATGCTAATACTATTATCTTAGTTTTTTAGAGAAAAAAATGTGTCTGGTCTTTAATTGGGAACTTTGTGGTAATATCTAGAATAAATAAATAATAAGTAAGTGATACAAGCATGAAACCATATTCCAGGTGTCAGAAAAATTTTATTTACCTAAAGCTGGAAATAAGAAGAAAAATTGGTTGAAACCACAAAGCCATTGGAAATTTTCCAAATGACTATAGATTGAGGGTGAAATTAGAAGTTTCTAATGTGATGTTCATTGTGTCATGTTATTTTCTGTTTCAGAATAATCATGCGTTGTACATAAGGAAGCTATGCCATTTATCATTTATCCCCGTCAGTTTACTTTTGTCTTGAGGCTCAATACTTTTGCTTTTATGGAGAAGCTAAGTGCACATACAAATGAGAGAAAGAATAAATATTAGCTTGCTAACACTTGCTACGATTTATTGAATACAAGTGTGTGTATCTGCAGCTATGTGTTTTTTTTTCCTTACATGTTTTTACAAATCTTCAAGACAGCTCTGCGAATGAGGATCAAAGAACTTATGGAGTTTGCCCAAAGTCACACTGGCTAAATAAGTAATAGGTTATAAAGTAGATTTTAGGGTCACTTTTCTTTGACATCGCCTCTCAGAATATGAGAACATCAGAGGACTATAAATAATCTGATAAACCTCAAGCATATAAAGCACAACACTGATAATATAATCCAGGTATCTTCTGATTTCTGTGTATGCTCTGTAGCAATTTAACAAGTGGTTATCTAGTCTGTGTCAAGAATTTACCCTTTTGGAATGGCACATTCCACCTTTACGTAGTCCCTGGCTACGTAGAATAACTTTCTAAGAACTTCTAGGGCTCTCACTGTTCAAATCATCTTACACCCTTGGTGGGTGGCTTTAAAAAACACTTTGTGAAGCACAATTTGAAAATAATTGTCTTATTCTTGTTTTGTCTTCTTGATTCAATCTCCCTATAGAATTTGGTTAGGTCAACTAAGATGGAGAGAACTGGTTAATAGAAATCAGTCTACTTCAGAAGTACTATGATGGCAAATCTGTCCCGATTGGGTGGAGTATGTAATCTCTTTCCCTAAAGAATGCCTTCCCAGATACCTAGCATTGCATTGATATAAGTGAGTCCACAATCCTATGGAGACACAGAAACAAGGATTCATCTCAGTTTGGTTGGATCAGAAAATGTGTTTAGTAAAGGAGATGCCTGTGTTGTGCTAAGAATAAGTTGCAAGTAATAAAGTAAAGAAGATGAGAAGGGTACTGTGGACAGTGGGAAAGTGTGTGGATGTCTGGAGCCTTTCTTGGCCACTTGCTTTTGGCTTTTTACTTTGGCTGGTTGATTTTGTACAGAGCAGGATTAAGGAATAGACAAACCTATAATTTGTAAGTTGCCTTGAGACGTAATGGAATTAAATCAGAAATATGGCTTTGGGTAACTCAAGTCTCTTTATTTGTAAGTGTATCAGAGATAGAAGTGGAGGCAAATTAATCAGAGAGAGAGGAGTCTCTAAAAAAAGTGAATCTAAGTTATCATGAAATGACTTTTCAAATGGCATTATTGTTGAATGTTATTTTCATTTGTTATCTGAAATACTTTTGGTGTTTCTTCTTCCTCTCTATTCCTATTATTATCACACTTAGACTCTTATCACTTGACACTGACTATAGTAATTGCCTCCCAACTTACTTTGTTTCATGTTTTTCTCTCATTTTGCTAACATATCGCTATCATTTCCCTCAAATGAAATTTTCATGAGGTTACTTCCCTCATGTACAATGAATCCTTATCGCCCGCTACATATATCACTTTAATTTTGTGTCTTAGTTGGGTTTTAAGACCCTCCGTAATTTGGCTATACGTCTCCAACCTTAGTTTTCACTTAGTACTCCATATCTCTCATTGGGATTCAGTTGTAGTCAAACTGGTCTTTATATTATTATTTATTTTTCCAGAAATACTTGCTGAGACATTGTGGATACAACTGAGAGCAAAATAGACATGGCCTCTGTTGTCATAATGCATAGAATGAAGTTAAGAAAAAGTACAAGGACATAAATTAGTCTTTTTCTACTTTTTCACAGTGTGTGCACATGCACATACATTTTTTTTATATGTTCCTATCTTTACTATATGCTGTGTCTATTACTTAGAGTTGTTTTCTTTCTTTTCTACCTCTATAAATATGTGGCAAGTGTTTGGAACTATATTTAATTGTGCATTTTTAGTTAAACTTAGGTGGAGCCTAAATACTGCATTGATCTGTATGTAAAACAAGGTTTTGAGAAACTGTTCAATAGGGACTTAGATGTACTTTCCAAAAGGCTGAAATTTAAATGTAAATTGAATCACAAATAGCAATGCTCAACTAAGTCTTGATAATAATGAGAACATTAGAAGTACTTTGTACCATCTTTTATTTATGAAAAAAGCATGTAGACACATGATATAAAATTTTTATCACTGTCTACTTGGGAGAGGTTTCAAATATATATTTTGGGATTATACTAGTTGAAGTTAAACAAAAATGATTTATATTCTTTTTGACAATTTCATTTTGAATCCACAGGAAAGCTTTTTGTAATTTGAAGATAATGACAATATTTTAAACATATGTATGTGTATATATATATACATATGTATACGTATATATATATGTATATACATATACATATGTATATGGAGAATTTATGTACAATCCAGGGTGGTTAATGTCAAAGAGGTCACTGTGGAGAGTTAGAAGAGTAGTTTCCTTAGGGCGACCTTTAGGTGTCAGCATTTGAGATGGAGGCTAACCATTGTTGTTGTTTTAAAGGAAACCAGCAAGTACTTCATTAGACACATTACAGCCTTCTTGTGCTTAGGAACACTAGACAACATTTCAGTACTATACTTTGAGACCATTTTAAATAGTAAAATTACCAACAAAAAGCTCAACTGTGAAAAATGTGGCACTAAATAGACCATACAAAGGACATTTGTTTATAATATGACAGCTGAAACAACATAAAATGTCACCTTGTTTAACCTCAGCTTGGAATATGTGTGTTGAGTGACTCAAATTTTTTGCTACTCTATGCATGCCCACAAATGACTGTGAAATTGCTGCAGTTGATTTGGAGGTTACAAATAAATTCCAGTGAATAAATTCACAAATATGGAATCTATGAATGATGAGGAGTAAATATATATATGTGTGTGTGTATATATATATATATACCTATATATATATATCTATCTATCTATATATCTCAATGCTTTATATTTCACTAATTATCTGAATATTATCTTTCATAGCTTAAAAAATATATGGGTGCCAAGAGCCAAACCAAGATTACACCTTGCATTTAAGTATCATATTTCTTAGTTTCCTCTTTGGAAACAGTTTCTCAGTACGTTTTGTCTTTCATGACTTTGACATTTTTAAAGCACATAGACAAGTTGACTTATAGAATGTTCCTCACTTTGGGTTTATCTGATGTTTCCTCATGTTTAGATATAAATCATACATTTTCATCAAGAATATCACAGAATTGTTTGCAATCATTATGTTGGGAGGTATAAGATAGCTATTTGTCCCATTATTGTTATGTTAATTTTGTAGCCTTGGTTGAATCTAGTGTACGCTGGTTTTCTCTACTGTGGAGTTACTATTTTTCTTTCTGTTATTTGGGGGGAGATACTTTGAGATTGTAGAGATATCCCCTTGTAATTCTGTAATGAATTTTTTCCCATTACTTAAATAATTCATTTATTTATAAAAGTTTGGACTCACGGTTTTTATTTTACCCAATTGGTTTTAATCTGTTATGGACTGAATTTTGTCCCCCACAATTCATATGTAGAAGTGCTATTTCTAGTACTTCAGAATTTTACTGTATTTGGAGATAGTCTTTAAATTGGTAATTAGGTTAAAATAAGGTCATTAGGGTGGGCCTTCATCCAATATGAATGGTGTCTTCATAACAAGGTGAGATTAGAACACAGACATGCACAAAGGGAAGGCCCCATGTTGAAAACACATGGAAGAGATGGCCATCTACAAGCCAAGAAGAGAGGCCTCAGAAGAAATGAATACAGCTGACATCTTCATCAGACTTTTAGCCCACAAAGTTGAGGAAATAAGTTGCTATTGTTTAAGCCACCAGTCTGTGGTATTTGTGTGGCAGCTCTAAAAAACTAATACCTAATCTGTTGCTATAATCATATATTTTGATACTCACATTGTCCCATATTTGGCCAGTAGGAGTCCCTTCAGTCTGCCTCCTGTATCCTTTTGACCTGTTCCTATTATTTCATGAGCATTTTCTTATTTTCTGGCACAAGATGTTCCAGGCTCACCTTATACTTTCTCAACCATGGCTCTGGAATCAGTTATTCATCCTTGGAGCCCTGATTCCTTTTAACGGAGAGTGGCATTTAGAAAACACAATTTGGATGCTATTGTGCTCATTACTATGAGGAAAGTATTGATTCTGGGATCTTTCAGGGATCTGTGTATGCTTCTCTTCCCACCCCCTTTCTCTGTCTCTGTGTCTATGAACATCTATGAGTACATATTTTTACCTCTACTTCCAAATTAACACTATCATATTCTCACTGTCTACACAAGACCCCTAGCTCTCCTCATCCTCAATCCTAGAATACACCAAAAGTAGTTTCATAATCACTGAGCCATCCACTGTGATAAATGGACTTACTAATTGAAGTTCAACATTTGTTTATAGTTCTTGTCTTTAATCTGAAGACAGGTAGTCTAAATATTGTAAGTTATATTCATTTGAAAATTTGTTTCTTGGGGCGCCTGGGTGGCTCAGTCAGTTGAGCATCCAACTTCGGCTCAGGTCATGATCTCACAGTTGGTGAGTTCGAGCCTCACCTTGGGCTCTGTGCTGACAACTCAGAGTCTGGAGCCTGCTTCAGATTCTGTGTCTCCCTCTCTCTACCCCAGTACCCTCTGCTTATGCTTTCTCTCAAATAAACATAAAAAAAAGAAAATTTGCTTCTTGTTATTCCATTTTAGTGTTTTTTAATCCCCATTCTCATTGATATTTTTGTTTTTAAATGTTAAAATGTTAATATGGTTCAAAAGACAAAATTTCAAAAAGAAATTCTCAGGAAAGTGTTAATTCCTACTCCATCTCTTAGAACTCTTTCCTACCCCCTTTTTCCTCTCTATTTCCACTTATCCCTATAGGTAGATCATTTTACTATTTTATTTGGTTTATTTATCATGTGTTTTCCCCCCCACAAATGAGTTAATACTCTCTCTCTCTCTTAGTCCTCCTTTTTCATACTCTCAATGCTCTTCTGTATTTTGAAATTTCACTTAGCAGTATATTCTGAAAATAGTTCCTTATTAGTTCTTAGAATTCATCTTCATACTTTCCCAGACTGTATAGTGCTCCATTGTGTGGATGTTTCATAATGTATTTCACTATACTTGTATGTTTTAGCTTTTATATTATTCCCAGTATTTTGCAATTCTTGCAGTGCTCTCATAATCTTATACATAATATATTGACTCAAACAACACAGGTTTGAACTGCACACGTCCAATTGTACATGGAGTTTTTCAATAAATACTGTACTGTAAATGTATTTGCTTTTATGATTTTCTTTTTTTTTAAATTTATTTTGAGAGAGAGAGAGAGAGAGAGAGAGAGAGAGAGAGAGAGAGAGAATGAGAATGCAAATATATGGCACGGGGGCAGAGGTAGAGAGAGAATCCCAAGAAGGCCCCATGCTGCCAGCACAGAACAGAGCCAGATGCAGGGCTCAGTCCCATGAACCATGACCTGAGCCAAAACCAAGAGTTAGACACTTAACCAACTGAGCCACCCAGGTGCCCCCTTTTATGATGTTCTTAATAACATTTTCTTTTCTCTAGCTTACTTTATTATAAGAATATAGTATATAATACATATAATGTAAAAAATATGTGTTAGCATACTTTATGTTATTGGTAAGGCTTCTGGTCAACAGTAGTCTATTAGTAGTTAAGTTTTTGGGGAGTCAAAAGTTACATGTGGATTTTTGACTATGTGGGGGGTTTGATGCCCTGCATCCCTGCATTGCTCAAGGATCAACTGTGTATATGTGTATATGTGTATTTGTGTGTGTATCTCTATATATCTATGTGATATATATCCATGTTGTTGGGGATGTATCTTTAGGAAACACTCCCCAAAACGGAATTACTGTATCAAAACATAAACACATATATTGTTTTTTTAGATATTGTTAAATTCCCCTCCAAATGGTTGTGCCATTTTGTGTTCATACTAGCAAGGTTGGTTGCCTGTTTTCCCACAACCTCACTAACATCACGTGTTGTCATCTTAATTTTGGCCAATATTATATGTGAGAAATATCTCAGCCTGGTATTTATGTATATTTCCTTTATTTTTAGTGAAGGTGAATATTTTTTAATGTGATTATGGGCTATATTTGAATTGCCTGTTCATGTTTTTCAGGGTTTTGGTGGGGTTTTTTGGTTATTCATCCTTTTAATTTTTTTTTCATTTTTTTATTATAAAGTATACATACAGAAAATTTACTGTCTTAACCATTTTTAAGTATACAGTTGAGTGATATTAAGTACATTCATATTGTTATGGATATGAATTTCTGTGAATATCAACCCCTTATCAAACAAATGGTTTACACATCTTTCCTTTCATTCCATAGATTGCCTTTCACATGGTTGATTGTTTCCTTTGAACCCAAAACTTTGAATTGTTATGAAATCTAATTTATTTTTTCTTTTGTTGCTTGTGCCTTTGGTGTCATATCCGAGAAATCATTGCCAAATCTAAGGTTTCAAGTTTTTGCTTTGTTTTTATCTAAGACTTTTATAGTTTGAGTTCTTATGTTTAGGTTTTTGACCCATTTTGAGTTAATTTTTGTGTATGATGTTAGATAAAGGTCTGACGTTATTCTTTTACATGTGGATATCCAGTTTTCCTAACACTATTTGTTGGAAAAAAAACCCTATTTTTTCTCATTGAATGGTCTTGACACATTATTTCTAGGTTTATTTCTAGGCTCTCTTCTATTTCATTGACCTGTATGTTGGCCTTTATGCCAGTGCCACATGGTTTTGATTATTGTAGCTTTGCAGTGAGTTTTGAAATCAGGAAGTATGACTCCAAAACTATAGTTTTGTTCTTTTCAAGATTTTTGGCTATTCAAGGTCCCTTGAGATTCCATATGAATTAGGATGGGTTTTTCTATTTTTGCAAAAAGCATTGCTGGCATTTGATAGGAATTACATTGAATTTGTAGATCTCTTTAAGTAGTATTGACATTTTAGTGATATTCAATCTATGGGCATGGAATGTCTTTCCATTTATTTGTCTTCTTTAATTTTTTAAGCAAAATTTTGTAGTTTTTATTGTTCCGTAAGTTTTTAAGAGCTCCTTCTTTATCAGAGGTAGGCATACTTTATCTGTGAGAGATGTTAAAAATCTTTTCTCCCAGTTCAATAGTGTTTGACTTTGCTTATTGTATTTTTATGCCATGCAAAAGTTTTGTTTTTTTGTAGTGAAATTTATCTTCTTTTTATGCTTCTGGATTTTAAGTCATAGTTAGAAATCCTCTGCTACCACCAGTTTATATAAGAATTTACTGATATATTTTTCTAGAGCTTGTATGGTTTTATTTGTTTGGAATCTCTGATATACATGGGTTGTAAATGTTATGAGGTATGGATTTTATTTTGTCTTTCCCCAAAATATCTATCTAGTTGTCCTGGCACCATTTAATAATACATACATTTTTTTTTAACTCCGGCAATCTGAGATGACACTTTTATTTACTAAAATTCTGTATTGGGTTGACTTCTGTTCTAGTCTCCAGTCTGTCTATTCATATATCATTGTTTGAATTATGGAGAATTAAAAATTTTAATATTTAGTTAGGCTAGTTTCACACTAGCAGTATTTATTTTTCAGTTTTCATAATTTAGCTTACATACTTCTTTTTACACATGAATCCTAGTAACTTCATAAAAAAAACTTTTTAGGTTTGTTACTGGAATGGTTTTAAATATGTATATTAACTTGAAGACACATGGCATCTTTATAATGTTGAACCATCCTATCTAAGACCAAGGGACATTATCTTATTTGTTTAAGACTATTTTTGTGCCTTTCAGAAGTTTCAGAAGTTTAAAGTTTTTCTCACATAGGCTTTGCCTTTTTTGTCAGGTTTATTCAAGGTATTTTATTTTCTGTTTTGCTATGGTAAATGCTTTTATTTTACTATATCCATTCTATTGGGTTATTAATTGTGTATTTAAAGGATATTGATTTTTGTATGTTAATTCTGTGTTCTGATAATTTATTGGATTCTCGTGTTACTTAAAGTAGTTTTATCATTGATGCTCTGTGGTTTCTAAAACCTCTACATAAATAGAAATAGTTTTGCTTTTCCATTCTAATGCTGGAAGTCAGCAGTTCCCAAGCTTTTTGGTCTCCAAGACCCCTTTACACTCTTAAATATTTTTGAGTTCCCCCAAGACATTTTGGTTATGTGAGTTGCCCATTAATATTTATTAGAATTAAGACTCAGAAAATTATAAGTATTTATTAATTAAAAAATTACAATGGTACATCCTGTGTAGGCTAGCAGATTTTTGGAAATGAGTTACTTTATTAAGTTAGTGGCAATATTGATATTATTGTGCATTTTTATAAATCCCTTTGACATCTGGCTTAGAAGCAGAATATATCTGTTTTTGCATTCAGTCTGTTACATTATTTTTTCTGGTTGAACTATATGAAAATTATCTGGCCTCATATAGATATGTAGCTGGAAAACAAAGGGGTATTTTATTAATATTTTCAGAGAATTGTAGATATTCTGTTTTATACTCCAAAATTTGACTTGTGGTAACTTCTCCAATATTATTTGTAATATAGAATCTGAAATTTATTTTTTTTTATTAAAAAAAATTTTTTTTAACATTTATTTATTTTTGAGACAGAGGGAGACAGAGCATGAACGGGGGAGGGGCAGAGAGAGAGGGAGACACAGAATCTGAAGCAGGCTCCAGGCTCTGAGCCATCAGCCCAGAGCCCGACGCGGGGCTCAAACTCAGGACTCACAGACCGTGAGATCGTGACCTGAGCTGAAGTCGGATGCTTAACCGACTGAGCCACCCAGGCGCCCCTGAAATTTATTTTTTTTAATTGAAGTATAGTTGACACACAATATTACACTAGTTTCAGGTGTACAACAGTGATTCAACAAGTCTCCACATTATGCTATGCTCACCACAAGTGTAGCTACTGTTATCACACAATGCTATTACAGTAACATTTTTTATATGAGTGACTTACTCATTCCATATATGGAAGCCTGAAACAATTTTAATATATTTTGTACAATGTTACATTAAAACCCATTAATGTATCTTGCAGTTTGAATGTGTCTTTTACTAATGCATGACTTTGTTACACATGTATTAGAGATCATTGTTTCACTGAGTTAGGCAATTATTCCAATTGTTAACACATTACATTATAAAATAGAAAAAAACATATTTGTTAAAATTGCTACTGATTTCATCAGAAAAGGCTTTAAATTGTTGGAAAACTGTCAGGTTCATGGTGGTAGATATAAGATATTTAAAACTTGAATTTTGTCATTGGCAGCAAATATTGCCAGTTGTTTTTCTTAAAGTTCACTTTTTGTGTTTTCTAGAAAATATCTGCCAGATATCTAATCTGAATAACTATAATTTATCTGTCAATTTCTGTCATGGAAAATGGTGTTCCATGAAATAAGTGCTAATTCAGCTCACAACTGAAAGAATTGTACAAGTGATTTTCCTTGAAACAAAAATTATAATTTGGTATGCAACATAAGTCCTATATGCATACTTCCCCTATTATCATACTGAATATTAAAAAGAAATGTACTCAAGGCTTGAGATTTAATAATATTAATAATTTTTGCTGTTCGATTAAGGACATTCTTTTTTTAATGTCTATTTTTTGAGACAGAGAGAGACAGAGCATGAGTGGGGGAGGGTCAGAGAAAGAGGGAGACACAGAATCCTTAGCAGGCTCAAGGCTCTGAGCTGTCAACATAGAGCCAAATGCTGGGCTTGAACCCACGAACTGAGAGAGCATGACCTTAGCCAAAGTTGGACGCTTAACCAACTGAGCCACTTGCCCCAGATTAAGGACATCCTTAAGTGATATTGTATTTATTTTCTAGTTCCTGATAGTAAATAATATAATCGTTACTAGTGAAGTTTGATGTCATGACCTTGATTTATACTAAGATGCCAGCAGTTTTAACCTCTATGCTGTTGCACCATCGGTACAAGTATCAATACAGTAGAAAAAGCAAGTAATATCTTAGTATTATTTAGGGAAAACTTTTGACATTGTGAACCCCTTAAAAGAGTCTTAGAATTACCTGGGTTTGCAGACCACATTTTAAGAACCACTAATCTAGGGGCACCTGGGTGGCTCAGTTGGTTGACCATCTGACTTTGGCTTAGGTCATGATCCCATGGTTGGTGGGTTCGAGCCCCGCATCAGGCTCTGCGATGACACTGTCTCACTCTAAAAATAAATAAACATTAAAAAAGAAAGAACCACTATTCTAATAGATTTTTTTTCTAATTGCATTTACTATTATCTCCAATACAATGTTATATAGTAGTAGAAAGAGTGGATATCTTTATCTTATTTCTAATCTCAAGGATGTATCTCTTGTGATTTCCCATTAAGATACTGGTTTTAAAACTAAGTTTTGTATTTTATTATGTAGAAAGAGTATATATCAATTCATGTTTTCTTAAATGCTTTTTAATCAGAAATAGATGTTAAATTTTACCAAAGAGTAAAAGTTTTTATTTTTTATTTTTACTTTTTAAAATTGATAGCCATAATCATATCATTTTTCTTCTTAGATGTTTTATTATGTTGTATTATATTAAAGGACTAATCCATTGATATAATTCTGGAATAAATCTCCTCTGATAGTGATTTTTACATATCTTAATGTAGAATTGGATTTTTGATTTAGTTTAATATTTAAATTTTTGAAACGATATTGATAAATGATACTGATTGATAGTTTTCTTTTGTTCTATTGTCTTTACACATTTAGATTAAAAAATTTTTTTAACTTTATTTATTTTGAGAGAGACAGAGACACCATGAGTGGGGGAGGGACAAGAGAGAAGGAGAGAGAGAGAGAACCCTAAGTAGGCTCTGCACTGGCAGCACAGAGTCTGATTTGGGACTTGAACTTACAAAACCATGAGATCAAGACCTGAGCCAAAACTAAAAGTTGGACACTAAACAAACTGAGCCACTTCGGTACCCCTACACATCTAGATTTTAATATTACCTTTGCTTTATACATAGACTTTGGAAGACTTTTTTTTTTTTTTATCCTGTTCTGGAATAATGTATGAAACATTAGGGTAGCTTAATCATTAAAGGTTTGGTAGAATTCTTCAGTCAAACCATCAGAACCTGCAGCTTTTTAGTTGAGATTTTTCAAAATTTTCTCTACTTATGAGTAATAAATCTGTCTTTTGAAGCGTTCTCTCTAATTGAGTAAATTTTGTCAATTGTATTTTATTCAGAAAAAAAAATTCATTCTATCTAGGTTTTCAAATTTATTAACATAGAGATATGCATCATTTTAAATTTTTAAAATTGAGTTATTGGTTTCTCATTATTTCTTGTATTGCATTTTTACTTCTCTGCTTTTTAAAAAAAGTATTTTTGTCATTTTTTCAAGAAATCAAGATTTTGATTTATTAATTGGATCAATGGTTTTCTTTTTTATACCACATTGAATTTTGTGCTTGTCTTTATTATTCTCCTCACTTTAATTCTTCTAGTTTGCGTTGTTGTTTTTTCTCTAGCTTATAGCTAGCTTCTCTAACATTTATTTTCATCCTTTTATTTTTATTAACAAAAGTGTTCAACACTAAAAATTTTTCTCTTGATTATTTTAAATGTATGCCATAATAATTTGCAGTGTTTTTATTATCACTGTCTTTAGAAATTCTGAAATAGCTATTTGTTTTTTTCCTTTCACCCAAATTGTTTAGTAGAGAAGGGACTTCTACCCCTAATATTCAGTAGGAAGGGCCTTTTTGTATTTTATTTTGTTATTAATTTCTAGCTTTACTGAATTTTTGTCAGAAACCATTGTCTTTAATACTTCTATTTTTGTGAAACTTAGGCTTTCAGTATGACTACTATATAGTAAACTTTTGTTATAATTTCATATGCACTTAAGATGAAGGCATATTCTCTAACTAATGAGGATAAAAGTTTGATATATATCTGTAAGATGCAGTTTATTGATTATACAGTTTGGTCTGCTATATCTTGGTTTTTGTCCATTAACCTGTCTTATACTGTGGGTGGTGTGTTAAAGTTTTTTAAAATTATTTTTCTGTCTCTTTTTCAGGTCTGTTCATTTCTGCTTTGTAAAGGTGGTTGGTGTACTAAGTGGTGCATGAATATCCATGAATGTGATATCTTTATTATGAATTGTGGCATTTAGCTTTTTTTAAAAAAGAATTTTTTATTAGAATGTACTTTATTTTATAGCAAAATCACAACTCCTGCTTCACTATTGGTTTCCTTTGCCTTGTATGTGTCATCTTTTCTGAATCACTTTCTTTTAGATGTTTCTTTAAATATGTAACATGTAGTTGGTTCTTATTTGTGAACCAGCTTGAAGGTTTTATCTTGTAATAGGTTTGTAAAGACAGTCTACGTTTATTGATATGACTTCTGTATCTCAACTCACTACTACTGCGTTGTTTTATTTCCGGGAAATTTTCCTTTTTGTGATTTGTTTTCTTTGTTCTTTAATTTCTAAAATATTCCTCATATTTAGGATGGTTGATATTTTTTCTAGTAACTTCTTTTGTACTTAAAATACACTTTGTAATGCTTTTAGAAACTATATTTTTATTTCACCTCGTTATATAATTTGTCATTTTTAAATTGTACCCTCTGACCTCTTGCCCATAAAAGTAAGAGTTTATTCTACTTTATTTTTCTCTTTCCTTTTCTGTGTCATGTTTTAGTTGGACTATTTATGCATTTTTAGAACATATTTTTAAAAATATCCTTGTCTTCATCTGTTTTCTTTTTTTGCCTTATATATACAACTGAAGTTTCTCTACAAATAGATGGTACACATTTGCTTGTAGAATGCATAAGAAGGGCTCGTGTGTACTCTATTTCATGAGTTATTCCACGTTTAAAACTATTTTTCTGTACCCTTGATACTCAAAGGACAGCTTGGCTGCATATAAAAATCATGTTTCATATTTGCTTTAATTCTTGAAAACACTATTCTTTTGTTGCCTTGTTGTGTAATTTGCTTTTGAGAAGTCTGATGTCCATTTAATATTCTTGCTCTTGTAAGTTATTTGATTTTTCTCCTGAGACCTCTATTTTTCTTTATTTTTATAGCCTAATAGTTTTTTTAAAGATTATATATATATATATATATATATAATTTAAATCCAAGTTAGTTAACATACAGTGTAATAATGATTTCATAATAGAATTTAGCGATTCATCACTTACATATAACATCCAATGCTTATCTCAACAAGTGTCTTCCTTAATGCCTCTCACCCCTTTATCCCTTCCCTCCCACCCAGCACCCCACCAGAAACACTCAGTTTGTTCTCTGTATTTAAGAGTCTCTTATGCTTTGTCTCCCTCACTGTTTTTATTTTATTTTTTAATATTCACTTATTTTTGACAGAGAGCATGAGCAGGGGAGGGGCAGACAGAATCTGAAGCAGGCTCCAGGCTCTGAGCTGTTGGCACAGAGCCCGATGCAGTGTTCAAACCCATGAAACATGAGATCGTGACCTGAGCCAGAGTTGGACACTTAGCTGACTGAGCGACCCAGGCACCCCACTCCTTCACTGTTTTTGTATTATTTTTGCTTCCCTTCCCTTATGTTCATATGTTTAGTATCTTAAATTCCACATATGAGTGAAATCATATGATATTTGTCTGACTGACTTATTTCGCTTCGCATAATACACTCTAGTTCCATCCATATTGTTACAAATGCCAAGATTTCATTCGTTTTGTTTGCCAAGTAATATTCTGATGTAATATGTATGTATGTATGCATATATACATATATACACATATGTGTGTATATGCGTGTATATGTGTGTATACATATGTGTCTATATGCGTACAAACCACCTCTTCTTTATTCACTCATCAGTCGATGGACATTTGGGCTCTTTACATACTTTGGCTATTGTCAATAGTGCTGCTATAAACATTGGGGTGCGCGTGCCCCTTTGAATCAGCACTCCTATATTCTTTGGATAAATTCCTAGTAGTTCAGTTGCTAGATTGTATCGTAGTTCTTTTTTTAATTTTTTGAGGAACCTCCATACTGTTTTCCAGAGTGGCTGCACCAGTTTGCATTCCCACCAGCAGTGCAAAACTGTTCCTCTTTCTCCACATCCTCCCCAACATCTGTTGTTGCTGGAGTTGTTAATTTTAGCCATTCTGATTGGTGTGAGGTGGTATTTCATTGTGGTTTTGATTTGTATTTCCATGATGAGTGATGTTGAGTTTCTTTTCATGTGTCTAGTTAGCCATCTGGATGTCTTCTTTGGAAAAGTGTCTATTCGTGTCTTCTGCCCGTTTCTTCACTGGATTATTATTTTTTTTGGGGGGGGGTGTTGAGTTTGACAAGTTTTTTTATAGATTTTGGATACTAACCAGAATGTGGTTAGTATCTGATACGTCATTTGCAAATATCTTCTCCCATTCCATCAGTTGCCTTTTAGTTTTGCTGATTATTTCCTTCACCGTGCAGATTTTATCTTGATGAGGTCCCAATAGTTCATTTTTGCTTTTGTGTCCCTTGTCTCTGGAGACATGGCAAGTAAGATGTTGCTGCAGCCAAGGTCAAAGAAGTTGTTGCTTGTTTTCTCCTCTAGGATTTTGATGGCTTTCTCCCTTACTTTTAGGTCTTTTATCCATTTTGAGTTTATTTTTGTGTGTGATATAAGAAGGTGTTCCAG